>NC_140300.1:54722922-54732922 GCF_964211825.1 Aythya ferina | reverse complement strand
GGGCTTTCAATAAGAGCTTCTAGCCCCGAGACATACAGCTGCTGGTACTTCGGTTGCTTTGAGGATACTAGAGGACAAAAATCTAAAATAAGAAGCAACTTAACTCAGATTTGAATAGGCAAGAGGGACTAAGGCATGTTGCATCTACATGATAGAACTGCCTAAAGCTTGGACTTTTATGTACTAGGTTAATATTTATTAATGAATATGGATATGCCATACACTTTACACGTGATAGTTGTAATGTATTACAGAATATGTTCTTTCTCAGCCTAGATAATACCTGTAACAGCAGCAAAAGACAGTGTGTCAATGTATTTGGCGGTTCATTCATACAAGCACACATCTCTGACTAAAAGCACGATGAAATTATGTTCACATCATTGCTAGAATAAGAAGTTATCTTAGTTATCTCAGCCAGAAACTCCTGTGTTATCTCTTATGTTTGAACATAGAGGTGGCGCCACTTGGATTCCCTGTTAGGTTTACTTAGGAGCAGAAGTTGCTGGAAAAGGTTAGCAAAGACATTTTACCTCTGTATATAAGCTGTGAGCTGCATATAAGAATTATATAAAAATAATGAATGAAATTATCAGTGATTGTACACAGTGGGTGATAGTACAAATTGAATATTTACTACAGAATTAAGAAACACTTTTTTTTTTTTTTCAATTTTGAGTACATTGAATATAGCTGAGGCTGCTGTAAATGGAAATACAAAGATGAACTGACATTTCTAAGAACAATAACCACTGTCTCCTGCTTTTACTAAAATATAGAATTGTTATAGGTCTATGTTTCTAGAACTAGGGAGATTCTGGGGAATTTTCTGAAACTCAGAAAGTCTACAAGTTAACAAAAAACAGACCTTAGAAAATAGGAGTTACTTGGAAGAATAGGATGAGCAGGGAGAGATCAGTGTAAACATTTTTATTTATTTATTTATTTATTTATTTATTTATTTATTTATTTCCCCATTCTATCTTTCCGAGCTCTTTAAAATTAGCTTTTGAAATATGTATAGTATTCTAGGTTATGTTTGCATATGTGGTGGTTTTACTGACCTGGGCAGCTGAGCTCCACTGCAACCACTCACTCACTCCCCCTCCTCAAAGGGAAAGGGGGAGAAAATAGAATGAAAAGATCAAGGGTTGAGGTAAGGACAAGGAGATCACCCAACAGTTATTGTCATGAGGAGAACTGATTCAGCATTGGGAGATTAATAACTTTTATTACCTATTACTAACAAGCTAGAGCAGTTAAAAACAAAAAGAAACAAACTAAAAACACCTTCCCCCCATCCACCCTCTTCCATCTCCTCCTCCTGAGCCACACAGGGGAACAGGGGAATGGAGTCAGTCAGTCCCTGAAGCTTTGTCTCTGCCACTCCCTCACGGTCCCTCCCTGCCCTTGCTCCCCATGGGATCCCTCCCATGGGATGCCGTCCTTCCCAAACTGAGCCTGCAGGGGCTGCCCACAGGCAGCAGCTCTTCAAGAACTGCTCCCACATGGCTCCGTACCATGGGGTCCAACCCCAGGAGCAAACTGCTCCAGCACAGGTCCCCCATGGGTGGGTGGCAGCTCCCCCCAGACCCCCTGCTCCTGCATGGGCTCCTCTCCATGGGCTGCAGCTCCAGCCTGGGGCCTGCTTCTGCGGGGGCTCTCCAGGGGCCGCAGCCTCCTCCAGGCCACATCTACCTGCTCCACCAGGGGCTCCTCCACAGGCTGCATCATGGAGATCTGCTCCATGTGGGACCCATGGGCTGCAGGGGGACAGCCTGCTCCACCAGGGGCCTCTCCACAGGCTGCAACTTCTGCTCCGTGCCTGGAGCACCTCCTGCCCTCCTGCTGCACTGACCTGGGGGTCTGCAGGGCTGCTTCTCACTCTTCACTCTCCCAGCTGCTGTTGCAAAGCAGGTGTTTTACTCTTTCTCCCCTTTATTAAATCTGCTCTCACAGAGGCACAATTGCTTATTGTCTTTGCTCTGGCCAGTGGTGGGTCCCTTTGGAGCCGGCTGAAACGGGCTCTTAGCTAACATGGGGCAGCTTCTGGATTTGTCTGCCAGAGGCCACCCCCTGCAGCCTCCTTCTGCTGCCAAAACCTTGCCACATAAACCCAATACAGCACATCATCTTCTATCTTCAGGTGTAAAATCCTCTGAGTTTTCTTAAAAATATTTACTACAGAGAATAGTTCTCACAGCTCTGGCTGTCCCCTGGGACTGGTAGCCTTTCATTAGCATAAGGAATTGATGTTCATGTTGATGTTGATGATGTTGTGTTTTGTCTCATTTGCAAACCAGTAATGAGCAGCAGGCATGTTTCCCATGTTTGCTTGAAGTAAGGTTGCCATTAATGTTTATTTGAAAATAAAGTTCAGTATAGAGAAAAATTTCACACTACGAGTTCACTGTTGCCTTAATAGTTATGAAATGATGCTGTACATTTAGCAGATTCATGGTTTAATAATATTTGAATAATTCTCAAAAAAAAAAATATCTTCACATACAGGACAGAGTAGTAATTGCAATCATCTCTACATCAAGAAGAAAAGGTCAAAACTGCTTCCTGGATAAGTTAGGAATAATGATGTTGGAGGGAGTTGTTTGCATTTGAATGAATCACAAGAGACCATTATACAAAGGTATAACTGTATTAAAAGAACAAAAACAACAGTGCCTTCCCCTGCTACCGTTTCCAGCCTGAAATAATCTCCTTTAAATAGGACCTGACATACAGGACAATTTGTATGTATACCAGACCTCAACCCTATCTTGTGCATTAGGCAAGCATGTACAGTTTGTGAGCAGGGTACAAAGAAAGAAAGAAAAAGAAATCTTTAAAAAATAAATATTGGTGTAAGCAGATCAAGGGTAGTTTTCTTTCCTTCTTTTTCCTTTATTTCTTTTCTCTCCCATTTCTCTCTCTCTCTCTCTCTCTCTCTCTCTCGCATTTCTCTCTCTCTTTCTCTCTCTCTCTCTCTCAGTATTTCACAGAATTTCTAGGTTGGAAGAGACCTCAAGATCATCGAGTCCAACCTCTGACCTAACAATAAAAGTCCCCAATAAACCATATCACTAAGCTCTACATCTAAACGTCTTTTAAAGACTTCCAGGGATGGTGACTCCACCACTTCCCTGGGCAGCCCATTCCAATGTCTAACAATCCTTTCGGTAAAGAAGTTCTTCCTAACATCCAACCTAAAACTCCCCTGGCGCAACTTCACCCCTTCCCCCTCGTCCGTCCTCGTCCAGGCACGTGGGAGAACAGACCAACCCCCACCTCGCTACAGCCTCCTTTGAGGTACCTGTAGAGAGCGATAAGGTCGCCCCTGAGCCTCCTCTTCTCCAGGCTGAACAAGCCCAGCTCCCTCAGCTGCTCCTCGTAGGACTTGTTCTCTAGGCCCCTCACCAGCTTTGTCGCCCTTCTCTGGACCCGCTCAAGCACCTCGATGTCCTTCTTGTAGCGAGGGGCCCAAAACTGAACACAGTACTCGAGGTGCGGCCTCACCAGAGCCGAGTACAGGGGGACGATCACCTCCCTAGCCCTGCTGGCCACACTGTTTCTTATGCAAGCCAGGATGCCGTTGGCCTTCTTGGCCACCTGAGCACACTGCTGCCTCATATTCAACCAACTATCAACCATCACTCCCAGGTCCTTCTCTGCCTGGCAGCTCTCCAACCACTCATCTCCCAGCCTGTAGCTCTGCTTGGGGTTATTGCACCCCAGGTGTAAGGCCCGGCACTTGGCCTTGTTGAACTTCATGCAGTTGACAAGTACCTTGCACTTGGACTTGTTGAACCTCATTAGGTTCACGTGGACCCACTTCTCAAGCTTGTCCAGGTCCCTTTGGGTGATATTTATATCCTTTTGTTGTATTGACTGCATCACTCAGCCTGGTTTTGTCTGCAAAGTTGCTGAGGGTGCACTCGTTCCCACTGCTCACGTCATTGATAAAGACAGCACTGGTCCCAGTATGGACCCCTGAGGGACAACAATTGTCACTGGCCTTCACCTGGACATTGAGCTGTTGACCACAACTCTCTGGGTGCAGCCTTCAAACCGATTCCTTACTCACTGAATAGTCCACCCTGTGTAGTGCTTAGCTGCTGGCCAGGTTAAACTACAACAACACTCCTTTTTCTTTCTCTCTGAAAGTTTGAGAAGTTAGCCTGGTCTGAGAACAACCACAACATCCTACAAGCACTGAACTCAGGACAAAAAAATGTGTCTAAAGATAATAGTATAGAAAACAAAACTACAACAACAAGAGAAGCTAAGAGGACCTATGTGGGTACCGTCCTCTCATCTTGACACAAAATTCTAGTTAAAGAACTTGACCTGGTAGAAGATGACCTAGATTAACTGTTTTTCTCTACTTTTGACAATGCACACTTGCAGGTGGCATCTCTCCAGCTGCAATGCCTCCAGGTGCTTGGCAGTGGGGACTCCAGCTTACCTGCTGTGGTCTAGTAGAGAAGCTAGAATCCTCTAGGCTTCATTAAACAAGTCTCAGCTTTTGATAATAAATATATATATATTTCTAACAAATATGTCTAAGTATTATATTGTTTATAATAATGTTTATTTGATGAAAAATTCTGTCAATGGGCTTGGGGAGAAAGCAAAATCCACATCTTTCTTTCTCTCAGATAAGTGTCCGAATTGCTCAGCTAGAAAGTTTCGGTCTGATGAATCTTAAACTATTTCTGAACAGTGGCAAAGCTTTGAGAGGAAAATCGCTTGAGGCCTAATCATTGGGTACTCTCTTAGGAAATGACAGTGTTTTTTAACATCCTAACACAGAGGAAGAGACTGAAATAAATGTGAAATAAAAGTGGCCTAGCACCAGACTGTTCCACAAAAGGGTAAGTTGTACTACCATTCCTCAAAATCTTCAAAAGAAAACTGCAACTTTCTGCATTCTTGTGGAAGGAAAAGATTTACATCAAGCCCCATGAAAGTGTTCTGAGCTAATCTAACAACTCCTTACAAGGTCATGCAATGCAATAAGTACAGCCATAAGAAAGAAAAATTGAAAGCCTCCTCTACCTAACACCTGTTCAAGTTTCTAGATGAGGTATCTTAGATTTTTAATGTGTTGGCTGTTCTGAATACGAATTGCATTGTGAAACATCAGAGCTCTCTTCATGAATGGTCCAGATCACTTGGAAACCTAACAAGGATGTAGAAATTCCTTTTTGGAAAATGGATGCCAAGGAGTCAGCTGATGCAGTGCTGAACTTCACATTGACAGGTGGATAATTTGAAAATGTTGCTAGACATTAACGTCAGATTACTTCATTTTGCAAAATCTGGTTCTTCAGTTCCTCTGAAATATTTCCACCAACTGTAAACACACATATATGCACACACACACACATAAACAACTAGTAGAAGAAAACGTGAAACACCGTGGTATATAACTAGATATTTATTTAGTTTTCTTTTTTTTTTTGGAAGAGTAAACTATATAAAGCTGGAACCCACAAACTAAGGGCACTTGAGATCCCATTGCACACATGGACTCTAAAGCGTAGAGCACCCTTAAGTACTTGAAAAAGTAGAAATATATTTGCAAATTTGTTTGAACTGCAAATTGTCAATGAAAGTGCTTATCTCACCCATGTCTTTCTACAGATATTGATAACACACTTCAAGATATACATCAAACAGCAAAGAGCATAAAGAATAATAATTAGAATTATTATTGATATCTTATTTTGCCTCTTTATTTCAATAAAGTCTACACTGCTCCCACGCTGGAGTAGTGCTTGAGTGAAGAGTGAGGTAATACATAATTGCAACAAGAAAATATTATGTTGCCTCAGAACAATACCTCTTTTTTTCTATGAAATATTGTATCACAAGAAGTCCCCATACAGCTGGTTATCTCTCCACAACTTTTAATGAAATTGCGCGTCTTCTTAAGAACAAATTATCATCTCATCTGATGTGAAATTGATCTACATTTTAACAAGTAGCCCTTGAGAAAAGAATATACTTTTATTATTATTACTCATTTATAAGCTTATTAATTGTGACTTCATCTAAAATGTGTAGTGTGTTGAGATTTAATATCAGGTTTACAAAAGCTTTCAGACTAAATTATATTTTTGTGATAACTTAAAGCAGTATTATGTTGTTATGTACTGTGTTTATTCAAAGATAGAAACAATCTTAGCTTGTCAATTTGAGATGAGTAGTCTCCACTGAAGCACTTCAGATAACTGTTTCCAACAAACATCTCCCCCCTTTTTTTTGTTAAGAGAACTCAATTTTTACTTTTTTTTTTTTTTTTTTTTTTTTTCTGTAAAAATGCAGGAAACAAGCCATTTATTACATTTTTCAATATTTTGAAAAGAAATAACTACTTTTTGAATGAAAAAATGTCTATGATAATAATATGATTTTACTACCAGACCAAACAAACAAACAAACAAAAAGCAAAACAAACCCAAATCAAAACCAAACTGACATCATCAACAACAACTACAACAAAAATAGTAGCAAGGAAACAGGAAAGCAGGATGCAAATGACCAAAGTAGCAAAAAGATATGTGAACTTTCTTAGCATGTTCTTTTCAGGAATACTCAAAGGACATCTAAAAGTTCTAGGTATGTGTTTTTCCATACTTAGTTTATTTTCCCACCCCATAACTCTTTTGATAATAAGTGAAAAATAAAATAAAACAAGGCAATAAAATATTATGTGAGAAATTTTCAGCACAACATATTATGGAAAAGATTGCCACTTTCTGGGAAATATATATATATATAAATTATTATTAGAAAACAGAAAAGGGGCATTGTTGTTACCAATTTTTATTTTTCGACATCAGATGTCTTCAAGGCAGTCAAGAGACTTCTGTTACTTTCTTGTTGCTTTTTAATGAATAAAAGTAGCTGAGGTATATTTACCTATCAGACATTCTTGTAGTCTTCTGTGTTTAGTTTCAGCTTTTGTGTATTTTCATTGAGTTCTGAAAAAAAGCTGCAGAGTGCATTCTTACTGAAAACAATATGAAAGATTCTGAATAAGGCAAAAAAAAAAAAAAAAGGGGGGGGGGGCAGCTTTTTGAAATAATCATGTCTTAGAAGATAAATATTTTTGAAAAGATGCGTTAGGTGGAAACAAGAGTGCACAATGCATTTTTATTTAGACTGTATATGTAAGAAGCCTGATATAAATCTATCTGGTAGCTTATTCTTCTAAATTTGATTCATCTGTAAATGACAACTACTATCAGTAGACTTGGTTTGTTTACACAATTTAGGACTGCCATGCACATTGTGTAGCATTATATTTAACTGGAGACTCTAGCTGGAGACTAGTGGCAGAGTGCTATCATTACCTGCATATCAGATTCTAAACCAAAGGTTCAGTGAGATATAGGATATGTAAATATTTGTTTAGTCATCTATATTTAACACAAAGTTTTGCTCAGAGAACCAACCTACCTTTTACCACTACGAATCTTCTATTGCTATTAAGAGATTATGGCAGTTATTAAATGATGGTTCTTGTTTATTCCTTGAGCAGGAAAAGAAAGAATTTTAAGAATGGATTTAGCTATTTTAGATCTCATCTTGTGGAGAAGTGATAACACTTCACAAATAAATCTATGATTTTGTAATACAACAATGTCTTTCTGACAGACTTTATTACTACTGGCACTGAATCAAATAGAAACTTATCATTTCTTTACTCCTGTCCCAAAATTTTGTCCCTGCTGCTTTTTGAAATATTGCACCACTAAATTTACAAAAGCTGTACTGCTACTAATACATCCTTACTGTTTAGACTGAAGTGGCAGAGAGAGCTATGTACTTTGAATTTTAATGAAATAAAATTAATATTTTTTTTTTCTATTCATACAAGATGTAACTATTGGTGTAGAAGGTCACTATACACTCAAAGCTCCTCTTTGGTGGTGGAATATGGAGTAGTATTAATAAGAACTGGGACTGCTGTGTCTCACCACCACTCTTGCATTGTACCTGAGGTATATTATGTCAAGGAATTCAGCTAAGATAAAATTTTGTGTGCATGCATTGTGTATGTATTGGAAAAACATATGCATTCATTCAATTATACAATATTCAGAGAAGCAATAAAATACCTAATGCTGAAAAGGAAAACACAACACTACAGATTGAACAAAACTCCATAGCAGTTCACTCTTGTGACCATATTACCCACATAATTTTGCCAAGATCTGTGAGAACTTAAGCTATCTGCTGCATAAATATTGGAAATGCAAGTTAAACTTTCTCCTGGGTCAATATAACTTGCCTACTATTCTTTTTATGTTAGTTGTTGAATTCAATCTATACATAAGCACTCCTCTCAAAGTATATCTCTGTTGCATTTTGCCCTTTTCCTGAGTCTGTGGATCATTTTAAGCTTGTATCTTGTCTCATAGCATTGAGATACATCCATGTTGCATGCACCATAACAAAATCAAAACAAAGAAACAAACAAAAAAACAACCAGGATCTTCTGTATTTGTGAATGTAAAATTGATAATGGATGTAAAGTTGATAATGGATGCCCTATGAATTTTGTACTGGCAATAATCAGAATGTGGTTATGATTCTGGCTCATACTGTTCAAGACGAGTAGAACTGAACAAATAACAATGTGTGGTCAAAATATGCAAAGCTGATGAGATGGTGAAAAGCCCACCATCCCTTGCATCTTCCTGCACCAGATATATTTCCTTTTTTCCTAGAGAAAGTGTGCAAGCTTAGTGTCCTGTAGCCTAGCGTTCCTTCATTGCCTTTCTGTGTATAGAAGTGCACTTTTTTTTTGAAAGTTTGACAGATGGAAAGATGGCTGCCTTCATCACTTGGCATCGAAGAAGACAAGATAGTGATTCTCTTTCTGAACTCTACAAATAGGTGGTAGCAGGGTCTTGTGCATGTCATCTGACTCCAGAGGAGGGGGTTGTATCTGGAGGATCCTTAAAGAGGGAAAAGCATCTTTTTCAGCCCCAGGGAACTTTTAATTTTCTCTGCCTTTCCTTTCATACCTGACTGAAAACTAACAAAATTGGCACCTATGAAAAATAAATATTTTTGAGTCTCTCTGGTATGCAGTTAGGTGTGGAATAGCCTGGATTTCAGACACAGGTTGAAAGTGATCATCCTATTTTGGAGCACCTAATTTCGGTAATGTGAAGTAATAGTAGTGATATTTTAATAAATAGGAAGCATCTAACAAGGCAAATACACCACAGTGGTCTTCAGCCAGAGAAATCCCATCAGTCACTGTGGGGTAGATATAAGAGCTACCTTTCCCAATGATGACATTTTACAGAGCACACTGGAGAGGTAAAGGCATACTGAAGATGCTACATTAACACTTTCTTTTAGTTTTCTGTAAGAGCACAATAATTGAGAAAGGACACAGATAAAGGGCTTTTAAAAAATAATTCTAGTAACATTAACATTTGAGCAGATGAAATAAGGAATGTGCGAATAAACACTAGAAAAGCTTTTAAAGTACCATCTCTGCTATGTACAGGCCAAATGTGAACAATATACACAAGGTTTTTTTTTGGGTTCCATTTTCTTTTTTTTTTTTTTTTTTCTCATTGTATTATATCTCTAAAAACATCTGCAATTCAGTAGAGAACCGAATGTCATCAAGGTCTCTTGCTCAGTTTAATTAATATCTGCTAATAATCTCCTACTACCTTTTTATCACTCAGTACTGTCCTCATAGATACTGAACTATTGGATATGAAGGTCATTCAATTTTGAAAATTTTGGCATATTTTAGCGTATTGAGTGTTCATGTGAAACAAATAATTTAATGTGGTTTCGAAGCTTAATGTGAATGCAAACTGCAGTGTCCTGGCTTGTTTCTAATCAGCATTAGGGATGTGCCAAACTGTCAACAGCTCATGAGCAATATGAACACTATAGTTCTTCACACCCATTTGAGTTCATATCAATCACTTGAAAATAACATTTTTTTTTCAGAACGAGCTGT
>NC_140300.1:52540735-52773235 GCF_964211825.1 Aythya ferina | reverse complement strand
AGAAGCCACTGACTCACTGAAGAAAAGAATCATCCAGGAATACAGAATGTACAGACAGTGCAGATTACCCAAGATATTTTATTTCAATGCCAGCATACTGAAAATTGGTTTATTTTTCATTTGGTCAATCTCAACATAATATATTGGTCTTAAAATTCACCAGCAATGAACTAACTCACTCTCTACTGAGTCAATGACTAAGGAATGCAACAAAAAGTTAATATCTAAATATCTAAATATTTAATTAAATTAATATCTAAATATTTAAATAAGTTAATATCTAAAATTATATATACATACATATATATATATACAGATATATATATATATATAAGACAAAGACCTCAAGCACAATGCTACATTTGTTATGTTGTCTTTTTTATGACAATACTAATATGTGGGTAAAGTGCCTTTCCATTTCCATTTAAATATAAAGAGCTCTCTATCTTATATATGTGATTCAAAACTTTTAAGCACGAAGTTGTTTCTCATACTTACAACTTGGCCAAAATTCTGCCTTTCTGATTCAGCAGGTCTGTCCCTTTTCCTCCCAAGAAGACCCAGTAACTCCTGTAGGAGACTATCCTGTGCTGTTGACGCTCCCCCTGCTGACAGTATTCAATCAGGAAAATGCATTGCAAGGTCTTGAGGAAACAGTGGAAAGAAGAAACCATTTTGACAGTGTTCATGGGAAAAGTAATAGAAAGAGTAGAGGTAATTACAAGTAGAAAGAGATGGGTGACATCAGGGAACAGAGTGGCAAAAGGTCTGCAATCACTAATTCACATGTCCTGGGACTGAAACCTGACCTAAGCAACAGAGAGGGAAGGCTGCAAAAGTTGTCATGGTTTTGAAGTTTATCTCATTTGCTTTTCCACTTTAAACGTTTATTTTGAAAGAACTTAAAGAAAGAACAAGAATTTCCCTGCAGCAAGGTAGCTCACAAGAGATATAGGAGATCAGGATTGCATCCCTGGTCTATATCATGCAGATAAGGGACTGAAGCTGAAGGCCCCACTAACTGACAATACCAAGAAGTTAGTGGTCATTTCCATGATGATGAGATTTTTCTTATTTTGTTTTTGTTTTCTTCAGTTTGGTTTTGATATGTTTTTGTTTTTTGCTTTTATATTATACGGTCTTTGTTGACATTTCTTGACATTTCTTTACACTTATCTGCCGACAGTTTTGTCAGGATTATACTGCTGTCTTCTGATCATGCTCTTTCAGCTGCCCCCTCCGCTCCCAAATACTCCACTGAAAAAACAAATGAGTTTATGAACCTCAAAATTCTTTTACTCTCTAACTAACTCTGTGAAAACTACAGCTTCAAAAGCCTGTGTTAGCTGTTAACAAACAGAATGACAACTATTATCTATTATCTACCATTAGTTTGAGGGCTAAAGGATTTAGTAATACTACATTACTGAAGGAGTTCGGTAGTGTTGATGAATTTCTTAAGTATCAGGCTTTCAATTTCCATGCTCTTTTAAAACCTCAAGAAATTGCACAACAGCCCCACTTCTACAACATTCTCTCCATGTCAAAGAAATACTGCATCTGACCTACACAGCTGTGTTCATTATGGCACAGTCCTTAATTGCATGGACACTCTGTATTCCTGTCTTGAACATCAAACAATATATTTCCCTCCCAATAGAAAGTCACAGCTCTATAGCAAATCAAGCTGATGTTGTCATACTAAAATTATGAGCAGAGAGTGGAGCATAATGTTTATTCTATTTAAATAGTGTCACTTTGGAGAAATGGGTTTTATTCCCATCTTTGACAAAAAGACTGTAGGCAATTAAACACCCCAAGTTTTTCATAGATTATTATTGTGTTGTTCTCATTTGGTAGGCAAATCAAAGGTGGGATTTCTCATCCAGCTTTAGACATTTGCACAGTAAATATTTTGGTTGGATAAATGGCACACTATTTATAGCCACTGTCAATAAAATAAATGTAAACACCCTTACCTCAGCTGCAGACATTTACTGCTGTTGTGATTTCAACAGCAGAAGATGAATTTAAGAGATGAACACCCTCCAACACAGCTGAAGACAATGTCTCTATCTTGTCTTTTGCTGTAGCAAGGATCCAGAGATCATTTGTAACAGCTAGAAAAGGCCAAGTACACAAAGGCACTCAAGCTATGCACATTTTATGCTTGCAAGCTCAAATTAGATGGCAATTATTTGGTTATTTTCTAATCAATCATTGCTTTTACCTGTAAAATTAGTATATTTTCTGTTTTGCACCAGTGCATTACTGCATGCTTATCAATGGCACACCTGTATATGTGAAACAGATATGCTAAAAAACTGTGAGATATTCTGAATATCTTGGTAGAGTGATGCTTCTGTGGCACACACACCCCATATTGCAGTTTCATAACTAACAAAAGCTTTGTTGAGCTTTGTTGCCTTTTTTTAAATCTTTTTATTTATTTATTTATCTATAGCATTTAATATTAACTATGACCAAACATTTTACAATAGGAAATATTTTCATTGAAAGTTCATGGACATCATGAGAACTGGTCAGTTGTTTTTGATGAAGCACCTTTGAAAACAGTCAAAATACAAGACTTCCATCATCAAAATAGCACCTAGTCCAGCCACAGGATTATTCAATTCAGATACAGGAAATCCTGGTTCAATGCCCTGCTCCAGAGCAGGACAGAACATTAACTTGAACCTGAGTCTTTCACATTCCAGCTAAATGCTCAGAAATCTTTGTTTTCCTGCCAGCTCTAATCTATGTGGAAAGAGATGAAGAGAGACCACATTAACTGCGTGTGGTTGCAATGAACAGCTTTAAATATGGCAGTAAAACTGTGAGAGTTTTAGCTTAGACATACTTGACACAAACAGTCTAGTTTTGCAAACATGACTTTAAGAAAAGGAGAAAATATGGAGCTGTTGTTTTTACAGACCATTCCCTAAATTTAGCATTAAAAACCTTTGGTGGGAAAGGTAGAATCTGTCTTTTGCTGTCACAATACTCTGCTACCATCACTGAATTTTGTTTAGAATAATATGGCCTTAATGCCCCCATCTCCTGTAGAATTGCTCAGACTGGTAGTTGATTAGAGTGGAGAGAGGTGCCAGTATTATCTGTGTTAGTGCTCCAGAGGTCATGCTACACTAACAAGACCGCCCCAGTCAGGGATGACGGAATCCAGCTGTTATGCCTTCAGCTGAATTAGAAGAATCCACTTAATGCCAGAGATGTGTCTCAAAAGATTAACTATTCTAACTAGTTGCTTTCCACCTCTGCAAAAGTGGCTGGCTCATCATTATTGTCCTCTTTTTAGCAGGGGCCTATGGTATACACAAAACCATTTAGCTCTTTAACCTTTTGAACTGTAAGGCACAAAATATGCATTATTTTAAATGGATAAAACAAAATTTTAACTTCACTGTTTTCTGCTTAAATGTGATCTCATGTATCTCTGCAAGAAGGCAATGCTCCACTTTAAAGAAATACACGTCTGCATTTTTAAAAAGTTAAAATGATTTGCTAGGTATTCCACCTTCCTCTTGTTTAGCAGCGGTGAGTCCCAATCTGAACTATAAGAGGAACAGCACAAGCACACTTGCAGTCATTTTACAACACTGTTACAATACAGTCAGAAAAGCTGACATCCTTACACACAGGCTAAGTACTAAACAAACAAACAAACAAACAACAAAAGAACTTTAAAAGGTATAACATTAAATATATTAGCTATGTTCTCTCTATAGCACTCTCTGTGCAGCCTGAAACTTTTCCCCAACTAGCTTTACACTTTCTTATATGCTGCTTTGTGTTTTGTTTTGTGGCCTGTTTCGTTGTTGTTGGTCATGGTTTTTATTTTTATTTTTCTTTTAACAGTATGCAAGTCAACATTGCTTTTGCTTCCAGGCTGCTCGCTTGTATCCATGGGAATGTCAGCTCTGTTCTCAGGCTACAGATTTATTACTTGGCCAGCAGAGGGTACTCGAGTTTTCTAATGACTTCACAAACCCAAAGGAAAACAATCTTAAAGTCAAAGTATACCTATTGTTTTGTTCCATTTCCCACTGACACTAATTGCTATAGGTTATTTTGTTTTGGTTGTGTTTTATTTGTTTGTTTGTTTGTTTGTTATTTTTTTCAATTCTTGAGTGTTAAATTAGGCTGGACTGATCTCCAATTTTCTTCCATTCAAATAATCTTGCATAATGAAAAAAAAAAGCAAAGATGTTTAAAATTCAAAGAGCTACTTTTAGTTGAATGTGGCTCAAATAAGTAAAGATTGTAATGGCATTACAGTTCTTCAGGTGTTTTAACACTATGTACACTCTTCCAAATAACATGCTTTTAGAATGCTGACCAATGAAAAGGAGAAGAGATTTTAAAAGCTCAAGAGAAAATTTTTGAATCCTGTGAGATATGAACTTGAGAATATGAAAAAAAAAAGCTCCTGTTTTTCAATAGACATTATAATTTTCAAAATCATGGGAATTTCTATGTCAGAAATATATTTTATTTTTTATCTGTATTCCAGTTTTGCTGATAAAGCTGATGCTTAAGATATGAACCAAGCATACATTCCTCAAAGTATTGCCTGATGATAACAGCATTAAAGTGAATGCAGAAACAGAGATGCGCATTTTCTTCAGCTTGCTCCTGGAGTTAAATAAACATATAAAGCAAGCTAGAGATGCCACAGAAAAGGTTTTCCGAGGTTTTAGGTGTTTTTATGTTGATTAGTTTGTCTGTTTGATTGTTTTTCTCTTTATTACATTAACAATCCAGATCTTGCCTGCAAAGTTTTCCCTAGAAAAAAAGCTTCAGTGGCTGGAGACTGAGTGGGATTATGACACCACAAAAAACAGGGAAGTGAAATTTGAGCAAATAAGATGGGAAGACATCTTCAGTTATTCAGTGATTTTAGTGACATAAAGGATCATACCATCGTGTAGTCTGACTTCTTACATAACAGAAATCATGGAATTTCACCCTGTAATTCCTGTACTGTATCCAATAAAAATATGGTTGAATTACAGCACAGTATTTAGGAAGGCATCTGGTCTTGATTGTAGGAGTCTGGGCAAAATATTTCCTCCTAATACTCAGGTCATTCTAAAATGGGATGTAGGCGCCTAATTCACTTAGGCTTTTAATATTTTAATTGTGTCTTTTTAAAATGACTGTCGGGTTTAGTGTGGAACCATAACAATACACAACTAACTTTTATCTTACTGATGCTTACAATGTTTTTTATAGAGAGGGAAAACAACACTAAACTACTGAAGATCTTTCTCTTATGCATTATAAGAGTGTCTTTGTCTCTTATTTATCCTTTCCAAATGGTATTTTTCATCAGAAGACATAAATAATACCTTCTTGCAGGTGTAGGTTGTTGTTGGATGCAACATAAAAACAAATGAAGGAATATCAGAAACACAGTAAAATATGTCCTTACGTAAATTAGATCGATGAAAAATTCTAAATTTTGCCTGTGTAGAGGTGGAAACAATGCTATAAGGATCAGTACCTCCTTACCATAGTTTTTTCTCTTTCTCTACATAGCTCCTTGTCATATTTCTACAGCCTTTGGACTAAATTCTTCACGTTGAGGCTGGAAGATGACAAGGTGTTATGTAAAGAGATCTAATATTGTTTTTTATTTTCAGTGTCAGGGTAGATGACTTTGTGTTGGGAAGCATATGCTTCCTCTGTGTGCTACAGAGTCATCTTTAAACACTACTCAGGTAGGGAAAAACTCTCTCTGCTTACTATCTTATTAGGAAACTCATTGAGGCACTGTCTTTCTCAAGTGCATCTTGTCTATATGTACAAAGAACAGTTACATGAGAGGAAGTGCCATCAACTTTACTGTTTAATTTACATTTAGTCAGACATGCAAGGAAAGAATACATCTTAAACATCAAATGGTATGCAATAATGTATACTTGGAAAAAAAAAAAAAAAAAAGAGGAAAAACAAACAAACAAACAAAAACAAAAACAGTGACAGGGCTTTTTCCCATTCCTATTGTTACTCCTATTGTAACTGATGTTGAGGTGAAGGCACTACTGGAGGATTAGCCAATGCAGAGTGTGAGGCACAAAGTATTGCATCTACCCTCAAGGAAATCAGGGGCAGACTACAGTTCAGTAGCTATAGGATTCATTTGGACACTGAAACACGTCATCCTCTGTCTCATCACCTTTTGCTGAGATGACCTCATCCCCTTGCTCACTGTGTGGTGATGGCCAACTGTGACGAAGTCTGCATCCTGCATACAGCCAGAGAGGAATACTGGGCATTAGCTGGGTTGGGATGTCATGCACAGCTATGTAGCTGCCCAATTGGAGTTGTCTCTGCATGAGCAGGGCAAAGGAGCCAGGTGTACCTCTGCCTGTGCAGGGAAGAGAATGAGCACAGCAGTCAACAAGGTGCACTTCCTAAATAGTAGTGGGGAAAAAAAAAAAAAGAATGGATGATGTGCCTTTAGGTAAAAGCTAGTGGATGACAGAAAACACAAATCTGTACAAAAAGTAATGTAGACATGTAAGTTATAGATTAAAGGAGAAATTTTCAAAACATCCTAACTCTCATTTAAAATGGAAGAAGAAGTCAAGGTTTCCTGTAATTTATTGATATTCTGGGGGATTTGGTAAGCGTTTTTCATTGGGAATTGTTAGAGAATGCTATGTCACCATTTAATCAGAAGAAAGAATATGATCATAGAACAGAGGGAATGTTTCTTGTTTACTTTGTTAAAATCAGTAAGAAAGTAGCATGTTAAATTGGAAAATAAGACAGTTAAAATGTTAGCTCAATAAAAATCATCATATATTGTTTATGGATTGCAGAGAGGGTTTGTTATTATTTTATTTTAATTGTTCCTGCATTACTTGTGGGTATAGTTTATGCTGTTATGTTGTCAGGCTTCTGATAATGGGAAGAACTGTTTGTTTAGACTGTGCAGCTCTTCACTTTAATTCACTCTGGCTCCAGTGTGACATGTTAAAACTATTATCAATGGAAAATCCAAATTTTGAAGAAAGACTTAAAAGAGCAACCTCGGTGAACTGAAATTATCTCCTCTTAAAGCTAATTACCTTAGTATACTCAGGAAAGTGGTGCTATAGGAAATCTGTTTCTTTAGACTCTTCTATTTCATTAAATGCCTTAGGTTAATATGAATAATTGTTGTTTGCTTTTATTACACCTTTTTTATTATTCATTTGCATGCCTGTGAAAGGATATAAAACTAAAATAACAAATTAGGAGCATTTTTTTTAGATGGGCATTCATAATTAAAAAAAAAAAAAAAAAAAAAAAAACACAAAATATTTTCACCTTTGAGTTTATTTTATTAAAAAGAAAGTACTGTGAGGTTTCCACTTAATAGGAAGCTTTAAAGCATTAATGAGTCTCCCAGGGCACTTATGGCAAGTAAATATGGAATGTTTCCAAAATTAAATATATTCTACTATATTCTGTTACCTAAAGAATGGATATTGGAAAAATAACCAAAGGATACTACTTATGAAAGCAATAAACAATTCTGCATTCTATGCCATCTTCTTTCAAGAGAGATCATTATCATTAATATCATTAGCAGGTAGGGGAGGGTGACAATTTCTCCCAGTCTTCAAGAATGGGCTTAGAGTAGACTCTATTTTGACTGACTGTACTTTAGGCAACTATTTTAAAGTCCCACATCCCAAGGATTTTATGACCTCACAGGAGCAGCCTTTTATAAGGGCCAACCTGGGAGACAAAACAAGACTTTCTCTTACTCTAGAGCCTACAGTCTTTAGTGTAACCGATGATCTGGGAAATGTGCTGGGATAAAGCCTGGGATAAAGGTGAGAAAAAGATGGTGAGAAAAAGATGAGGAGGATATACCTTGGGGAGGAGGGGGGGGGGGGGGAATCTCTTAACACAGCTCACCTCACTATCAAGCTGCAAGTTATATAAACTGCAATTCATATTCTGCTCTTTTTTTTTTTTTTTTTTTTTTTTTTTTTTTTTTTTTTGTAAATTTGGCACTGGTTTCCCACATCTATTAAGAGAATTGTTTCCCTTTTAGTGGTATTTAATTCCTCTAACCTTATTGCATGATTCAGTCATGAGTATACAGCCTCCCCCACACCCATTTCAGGCTGGAGTTATGTGTGTTCATCTTCATCAAAACATGTATCATTAAAACACTGCCAAATGCATTTTCTCTCAACAACTTTTTATTTGGTCGGTTTTAGCCACTGCATGTAAACAATTCATTCAGGAAGATAAATATGTAATTGTAGAGAAAAGTTCTTTTGTTGCTGTTGTTGCTTTTAAAAGAATGAAAAATAGGTCAGTATTCCCAAACTCATCTTAATCCTAGATTATCCACATGGAAGGTAACCACCACTCTCTGACATTATCTATTTAGTAAAAGCCAAAACAAAATAATGCAAATGTTTTGAAGAAAGTATTTTATAAACTATTTTCTTTTCTATTGTCATGGAAACGAAAAACACTGCCACAGCAAATACACCTTACATGTAAATCAAAGCAAAGACATTTTCTTCTGCAAGCAACCATAATCACTCGCATATCATCTCAATTTGCTTGTCTGCTACTTGCCCCACTCTCACTTGTTGAACCCTTTGGAAAAATGATTCATTGACAAAAAAAACAGAAAAATTAATTCTCTGCATAACATGATAATTTTAATAATCATTGCAGTAACACTATTCCTTATCCAAGACTTTGCACATACAGTCTTCTTTTTTTCTACATAAAGCTATTGATTAGGTATTATCACCCCTTTAGACCAGCTAGTTTTGTAATACTTTCCTTAAAAATGTCAACACTGATATGGTGAAGGAAAAAAAAAAATGTAGAAAGACTGTTAAAGAGTAACAAAAGAATAACATAGTTATAAGAAAAGTTACAGAAATGTGTTTTCTCTGTGTTATTATGTAGAGGTCAGCTAAAGATCTGCAGCCAGATATTTGCAACTCACCTTAAACTTTTTTATTTTAGTCTTGATTACTCAGGATGTTCTAAATAATCAAAATTCTTTTAAGGAAAAAAAAAAATCTCTGTAAGCTCTTGGACATAAAGCCATCTTTCAAAAAGGCTTAACAGTTAATTGCATAGGAAAATAATCCCTCTTATTAGTGCCACCTTTTGGTTATACTCTTGTCTCTGCTCTAAGAATGAGAATAGCACATCCTAATATGTGTACTTTTCTATATTAGTACGCTTCTCAGTATCATGGTAATGGATAAATTGGTTGATTTCCTGTGCTTTTATGCTTTGTATAACATCATTTTTGCCATATCATTTTTGCCCTTATGAAATGTTGATCAACAATTACAATAATTTGTTTCGAACTCTACTGACTATTCTTATATTTCATCACAATAACAAGCAATGGTCAGCTTAATCAGTTATGAAAGATTTGCTTTTTAGATTAAGAACAATCATCTTTTTGAACAAGAAAATTATATGAGAAGGAATCAAAACAACCTGCAACATTAGAGAAGTTGAGAACACAAGAAAGTTCAGAAGTTATCTTGAAAGATATGGTCCAGTATGGGATATACAGGCTTAACTGCTCCCTGTTGCTTAGATGGACAAGCCTACAATCAGTTGTAAATTAATATTTGCAGTATCCCATATTTCTGTTTTTATAATTTGCACCCATTAGTTAAATTCTATGTTCTTGTGGAACATGCAACAAATACTGCAGCATATCCTGATTTCTTCAGAAAAATAAATAAATAAATAAATAAAAATAGACTAGAGTAATTTATTTATAGAAATTCTATTTTGCTTTAGTAATTTAATTTTTTTGAAAACTTTTGTGGGTGCACACATAAGCAAACTACATTTATATACATATATAAGAAAGTATGCATTCTTATGAGCTGTGTAAAACTGAACTTTGTGTGTAATGTTGCAAAATCAAAGTAAGAAATAAGATTTCTAAAACATATTAGAAATTAGAATCTAGTTGAGTTCTGATTAGTAGATTTAAAGTTACAGACATCAAGAATCAGATAAATGCAGATGAACAATGTCCTGACTCTGAAGGTTACTCCTCTCGTCACCTCGTCTTGCCTCGCTTCGACTAGCCCTTCCCTTCCCTTCCCTTCCCTTCCCTTCCCTTCCCTTCCCTTCCCTTCCCTTCCCTTCCCTTCCCTTCCCTTCCCTTCCCTTCCCTTCCCTTCCCTTCCCTTCCCTTCCCTTCCCTTCCCTTCCCTTCCCTTCCCTTCCCTTCCCTTCCCTTCCCTTCCCTTCCCTTCCCTTCCCTTCCCTTCCAATATTTATAGATTTCTGATAATTTAGAGAACTTTTGTTCTACTTTAATTTCTATTAAAATAATAAATAAATAAATAAATAAATGAATAAATGAATAAATAAATAAATAAATAAAAATACCTCCTGGTCAAAAAACATTTGAATGTGAATGGAAAATGACCATTTGTCAGCAGAGAAAGAGTTAAATGAAATACAGTTAAATGGAATAAAAGTTACACTGCTGAAGTGTGTAAACACCATAACCCAGTGGAAATTCATTTTGGTAGGTGTTATACAAACCTCCCAACAAGTCAGCTGTGTTGCTATAAGACACTGCCTAAGTTCTTATTAAAAGTTTTGGCCCTGGTCTTTGAGGTCAGATCCCAAGAGACTGTTTGATTCCAGATCCAGAAGCAGATTTTAGCCTGCATTTTCTTAATACTTATATCAATTTCCAGAAGAAGAAATCAGACTTTAGGACTTTAAAACAACAACAACAACAAAATCTTACTTTGAATAGAAAAGAGAGGACAGAGCATAGTGCACATCATTAGCAGTGGTATCCTTACTAAGAAGGCAGCTGTACCCCTTCACTGCAGGCAGTGTTGCTCAATGGTTTAACTTGAATTACACCTGGTCACACCTCATCCTGCATCCCACCAACCCACATATGCTTTTGGAAAAGCATGGAGTATGGAAGTGGGATGAGGGGCAGCTGGTTACTACACCACCAGGTCACACATGAAATGCTTTGGAGGAGATGGCTCAGATTTTGCATACAGCCTGCTCTTCTAAAATGCAGTACTGGTCCTCTAAAACTAAACAGACCTCTGTGATATACAACTCTCTCCCTTCCTCTCACAAACATAAAGCTTTCTGGCAGGCTGAGAACAAGAGAAAGACTGAGGCTGGGTATGCAGATGAGTACACTACTCAGGGGAATAAAATAATAAAATGAGAGGAGAGGAGAGGAGAGGAGAGGAGAGGAGAGGAGAGGAGAGGAGAGGAGAGGAGAGGAGAGGAGAGGAGAGGAGAGGAGAGGAGAGGAGAGGAGAGGAGAGGAGAGGAGAGGAGAGGAGAGGAGAGGAGAGGAGAGGAGAGGAGAGGAGAGGAGAGGAGAGGAGAGGAGAGGAGAGGAGAGGAGAGGAGAGGAGAGGAGAGGAGAGGAGAGGAGAGGAGAGGAGAGGAGAGGAGAGGAGAGGAGAGGAGAGGAGAGGAGAGGAGAGGAGAGGAGAGGAAAGGAAAGGAAAGGAAAGGAAAGGAAAGGAAAGGAAAGGAAAGGAAAGGAAAGGAAAGGAAAGGAAAGGAAAGGAAAGGAAAGGAAAGGAAAGGAAAGGAAAGGAAAGGAAAGGAAAGGAAAGGAAAGGAAAGGAAAGGAAAGGAAAGGAAAGGAAAGGAAAGGAAAGGAAAGGAAAAAGGAAGGCAAGCTTCCCTTAGTCAGAGGGCTCCTGCAGCTCTGCAGCTCCAAAGCAGACAGTATAGCACTGATGCTTGGCCTGATGGAGGTAAATTTCCTTCTATCCCACCCTCATTTAGATGCTGGTCAGTTGGCTCTTGTTCTGCTTCTAGCATGTGTGAATATTTCCTGGAATTTTTGTTATAATCTTAAAACAGAGGTCAAAACAAGAAAACAGGCTTTGTATCAGTCCTTTTCCCTTCAGAATTAAAGCTTCTTTGTTAGTTTTCAAGAACCTGAACATGTAAGATTTACTTTCCCTATCTTCAAAGCCTGGCCATTTGGCACACCGTAATGGTCCTGTGAGCTCTCCAGCTGAGTAATCTCAAAGCAACTCTGTTAACTTACTCACTGTCTGTCTCCTCTAGCTGACTGAACCACAACAAACTGTGCCCCACACCTTTTGAAAGAGACACAGTAACAGAGGAGAGGGAATGATATTTCATAACCTTGAAGTGTTAACAGAAGCATCTGCATTGGTACCGGAGCTTGCAGGCTTTAAGCCAGCACAGTATCAACAGCTGGAACTAACTCCCACTGAAAATGCTGACCTCAAGTTGCAACAACCACATCGAAACAAATGCTGGAAATCAGAAAGAGGCAGTTATGAAAATGACCTCCGTTACCTGCCATATGTATGGGAGCACATGTTGTACCTGCGCCATCTGTAGATAAAGCTTCACTGTAATTTAAAGTGTAAAAGCCATCATACTTTTCTGTCAGGAGTCAGGACTCCCCAGTGTACACTAATACGTAAAATGCTTTGTTGCTATGAGGTCCAATTGTATGTGCACATATGTCAGCCTTTACTGAGGCCCACTAAGTCATTGTCAGGCAGATGTTGTTTTGCCAGGTGTGCTTTTGTAAAACTTACAGCTGGATAACTTTCCTCCAGAGGGGAATTTTAAATTGGAGATGGGCAAACCTTAAAGGGTTTAGAGGTTCTATTAAATAAGCATCTAAATGTCTGGATACTTATCTGAACCAAATCCCGTCCCCCAAAATTAGGTTATGGAATAGAATAGAACTGCTCAGTTGGAAGGGACCTACAAAGATCTGAGTCCAACTACAGAATAATTCAGGCTGCAGGCCTGGAAGAAGCTTCTCTTCCAACTTTTCTTGTCAGTATCAGAAATATAGTTGTTGTTGTTTTTTTCTCCCAAGGTTAACATATTAAATTTATAGGTTATTTTAAACCTGACTTTAGCAAGTCACCATGTTTGACTTCAGTTTTGCATAAAGCTTTAGATCAGTTTTATTTTTGCCAAACCATTTGCCTAAACCTAGTTTAAAGCCTTGACCATATTGTAGCCAATTTTAATCTCTCATTATTTTTTAAATAAAAAAGCAAGTTTGCTTGTCTGGCTTGTGCATCTAACAAAATATGTTTAATGCAAGAAGCAGGAAATCTATATAGAAGTAAGGATTTAATTTACCCATATATTTCAACAGGAGAAATGGGACATTGCTGCCAATATAAAGGTACAAATATCCTCTTTTCATTCTTTTCTGAGAGAATACTAAATTTTGGGGGTAGCTCAATAAAACACCTCACCTTTCTGTAATAAAACACTAAACAGAGAAGAAGCTAAGTTTTTGATAGGTCTTATTAACTTTCACTTGAAGGGTGATTTGGAAGGTTGGATGTTGTTTTCTGCAGAATTGTTTCTTTTTGCTTTTTCACAACAACAACAAAATATAATCCTTCTTGTTTCATGTGGTAAACATTTTGAGTGCTTGATAGATTGCAAGTGATTTTTGCTACACAATAATAAAGGTTTAACCTGATGACTGGAATTATGGGAATAGTTTGTAATGGCTTATTCATTATACAAGCATGGTTTAGTTGTTCATCTGAAAATATCACCCAAGAGGAACCAGAAAGAGATGATGGAATTTGCTATCAAGGTTAGTAGAAAATTATTCTTATGTCAGTGGAATGATTCAAAATAATTCTCTCCTGTTATTATTTATGATTCTGTGTTGGTAACATCTGATGTTATTGCTTCATGGATAATCATTAAGATCTTAAAATCAGACAAGTAGTGTGATTTTTTTCCTGTAAATAAATAATTTTTTGTCTACAGGAAGAGTTATTTCTCAAAAGTATATGAAAATTTCACACAAAAAGTCTCAAATTACTGGGATTATTTCTTGTGAAATGCTAGCAAACATTTGCAGACTATTTTTGTAGAATGGAATCAATTCAGCTAGAATCATAATAGAGTGCATTAACTTAATCAGAATGAGTAAAAATATAATGATTTCTACAGGACATGAAACATCAGTGGAAGAACAATCTGGAAACAATATAAATGTGCACTGTGTGGTTCTGAGCTCATGATCATGCAAGGATTTGTTACTTTCTTTCTTGCAAAAGCTCTATGCAAGACAGAACTTAAGTAGATAAAGAGGATGTTTCAGCAACTAATAAACAGAAACATGTAAAAACAACTCTGCACTCAGGCAATATTTTGAAGAAATCACTGCTCTCTAGAAAATTATTGTATAAGATTTGCTTATCAAATTAACCAAATTAGATTAAAATATTTTCCTAAGAGACAAAAAACACCTTGGTGAGAATCTTAGGATATAAAGGAAAGGGAAAAAAAAAGGTGTGCTTTCAATATAAAAATATTTTCATGTGTATAAATTCATGAGTTCCTCTCACAGCCTACACTAGCCTGCAGAACTTTTGTATCTTCAACCAGAGCCCAGTTTAAATTAAAGCTGGAAATATGATTATTATAAAAATGTAGAACTCTTCAGAACTGCATTGTACTTTTGTACTTCAGGATGAACTCATGCGCAACTTCATCACTAACCTTCATACTCCCCCCCAGTCACATATACTTCATACTAGCTGCATCACATCTCTGTGATACTAAATCTGAAGTCTAAAATGAACCCTGGATTTTAAAGAAAACAAATTTACTTCTGCTGAATTACAATTCTGAGTTTAGTATTGCTAGATAATTTGGGCTGATTTTATTTCACAGCTACATGTTCACCAAACTTCAGTTAAAGGAAGCCTATGTTAAACAATTTGTAAAAAATATAGAAAACTTTTCAGTTGGTTAGGCTTGTGTTCCAAAACTTAAAGATTCAAATGGCTTTAAGTTTTGTTGCCAGCTCTGTATGCAGCTGTGGTAATTCATTTTTAATCAGGATGTGAGGCTTGGGAGTACATTCAATAATATGCATATGATTCAGGTATTTCACTACCCACATTGGTGTTATCTCACTTTATATTTATATATACTATATATATTTCACTTTATACCTAACTGTAATACTTGGGGTGGTGACGTACAGTCAATTTTTGAAGGTTGGGGTCTGACATTGTTTAGAAGACATAGAAAGGGTTATATTTGCCTTTGGAATAAATGATCGTGATAATTTGTGAGAAAGAGACATCCTTAATCATAAAGGGGTCTAGATAATTTTCTTAGCTGTAATCTTATTAGTTCCAATTTATTAAAGCTTCCTCTTCTACAGGATATATTGCAAAACCAATGATGAACTGGTTTGTTCGCAGCAAAACTTTATCAAAAACTTCATGTCTAATTTCTCTTTCAGTAGCTACACTTTGTCACAAAGGTAAGGCGATTCATTAAGTATTTATGTCTATATATATATAAATACAGTTCTTATGAAAGGTGATGGACTGACAGATGTAGAAAACAACGTTTGTGTTCTTATACTGAAAAAATGTACCAATCATATTTGCTTCCTTTACAGTTCTTTTCATAGCTGGCCTTTATTTTTAAATGAATAGTGAACTTCAAGATAAGACTATATTTTCAAACATAAAAGGGCTTTCCTTATCTCATTTCCTGACACTCTGCTTTAGCTGTTTTGTTGTTGTTGTTGTTTTTGTTTTGTTTTGTTTTGTTTTTTAAATCATTTGACCTTTTAAGTAACTAGAATTGGAGATAAAGCATCATGAAGCTCCGTGGAGCTGACAGTCAGTTGATCAAATAAATTTCAGTTGTTCCATCTGTACCTTAATGTACTGGGATTTAAAAGAAAAAAAAAAACGTCAAGTTTCAAAAGCAACAATCTGTCTTTCTGTTATTTACGGAGAAAATATTCTGATTGTCACAGAAATCCTTGATAAAATTAACAGACATATAAAAGAGTATTTTTTCCCTTGTGGTTTTATCTTATATAAAGTCAAAAAAAGCTATGGAAACCTCAATCTTTTTCAGAATGTTATTGAAAACAAAATAAAACAAGACAAAACATGGGAACTTGCCTCATTAGCTTAGAAATTAGCTCAACCATAAATATGTGTGCACCTGCTAAAATAATTGTCTCCTTTTGGTATTTTCCATAAAATACTCCTTTACTGTCTAAATCAGTGTAGGTAAATCAGCTATCTTTTAAGTAGACCTGATGGCAATTAAACTTGATGAATAGCTGCTGTGATTCCAAGGTATTACTCTTTGCTTCTTTCAACTTTGCTATTAATATGAATTTTCAACCCAAACACAATGTTGTAAAACATCATGGAATCTGAAGACAGCCAGAAGATGTTCAAGAAGACAAAATGAGAGTAAAGGTCATAGATATCCTTTTAAAAAGTTGAATAAAAATGAATCAAGGGCCAAGAAGAACAGACAGAAGAGCTTCATCTTCACTTTAACCAGTCTTGGGAGGTTAGTCTTTGTCGAGCAGTGATAAAATGGATTAGATATGCTGGCAATGTGGCCAAGATGATTCAGGTCTTCCTCTCATGACAGATTCCCTGGATTTATGTTATGCACAAAATTTTTGTTCAGATAAACTTAGTTTAAAAATGCAGCCTTACAGTTTAATCATATCTGATACTTGCAATTTGGCTTAAAATGTACTGCAGTATAAAATGCAGACCACTAGGGGTCCGAGCATTTGGTTATCTGTCCATCTACACAACCTCCAAAGAAGTTTAAAGGAAACACCTTGAGACTTGTGTGGATTTTTATTAACCCTGCACTGTGAATTGATGGAGTGCTGGTGAAAAACAAACATAGGCAGAGAAAACATAAGGTCTGCTTCGCACAAGAGCTCTTTATTGACAGTTTATGACATAGACTTGGAATGGCCCAGTATTGCTTCTATGACCTTCACCTCCCAAACCTTATAGGCATTTTGAGGCTTTGTTCACCCTGTGAGGGCCTGCCTAGCTTTGCCATTGCAATGTTCTCATCTGTATAGTTCTGAAAATTAATTGTGAGCACCAGAGACAATTCCACATTCTTTTTGCCATCTCTTGACCTAAATTTCTGCCAGGTTCACTTTCTATACAATCTACACACAGACCTAGCTCAGGCATGTACCAAACTACACATGACAGATTAGTAATGGGGTCTAACACTAACTAAAATCTTGAGCTGGCACCCCAATTCTGCACCCATGTTGGTTCATATTGAAGATACCTTTACTGCTTTATCACTTGTAATACCTCTCAACCATAGGGAAAGAAAAAAATAAAAAGTATTTTTCTCAGTTACAACCTAACTCTTATTTCTACAGTTGTCTTGATTTTGTTTTCTGTTAGCTTGCTATTGAATCATAAATTAAGAAGAATGTCCAATCAGTTAAAAGTCTACATGTAGACATCTTTTAGTAGAAGAAAAATAAGTAAAATTGGTTTCATTATCAGCATGTGCAATAAATTTATTAGTAAAGGTATTTCCTTTGCTCACAGTACACCTTTGTATGTTATGTTCTGAGTGTTGGGTTTTATTTGCTTGTTTGGTTGCTTTTTTTTTTTTTTTTTTTTTTTTTTTTGTAGCAGGTTTCTTTTGAATTTTCTTAAGCAGAACTTTCCTTACATTCTTCTTAAGCAGAACTGTAAAGACATGGAAAATATTAAGATAGCAGTAGGCAAAATGTGAAAGATCAAAATGAAAATTAAAGTTTCAATAGGAGGAACCCAACATTACTACTATGCTTCACATTATCTAACAGTACTCATGAAAACAAAATTGAACAGAGGAGTAAAATAAATAATGAATACACAGAGGTAATTTTTCTCAGTGATCATGTTCTTTGAGAGTGGCAAAGATTAAAGGGCTGCAGGAAAAGTCTATTTGCTTTAGCAGAGTCCCGCTAATGCATCTTGCCAAATTTGTCTTGAGAACTGGAACAGGAAGTGCCCTCCCAGCAGCTGTATCTGTATATTCCTAAACTTCAGCTTTTTGTCGCAGTCAATATTCTGCCATTCTGGGTCATGTTCATGATTTTACCCCTATTCAAAAGGTTCTCATATGCGTGAGTTCAGCAATGGATGTTATATATCTGTTATTGAAGAGAGCCTATAAAGTACAAAATTTCCCCCAAACTATTGAAATGAAACAGACGAGATGACAGTCAGCTGGAACCTAAATCTTTTGAAGTGTCACTTGCTACACAATAATAAAACCATAAAACTTTTTTGTTCCCCTTTTTTTCTTGTCTCTTTAACCTCCACATTACAATATTTGCAATACAATACATTTTAAAAAAATTTGGGGTAGATATACAGCTGTTAGAACCACAGTTGTTAGAATCATCTGGCAGATAATTTCATGAAGTGATGGAGTACAACAGTACTGTGCACACTACTTATGCTACTTATGACACATGTAGTCTAGTACCTAGTCTCCAAATTGAAATGCATAAAAAATGTTTTGAAAAATGAAAGTAATCTTTATGGGATGTCTTTACTGTAAGCAGTGCTTCTGAATCTGTTTATTTTTAGCTAAGGGATTTCCTGATCCAGAATTAATGTCTATATTCACAGTCTTACTGAATAGTTTGTTCCTCCTTGAACACATCAAACCTTACTATAAATCATGTACATTTTTATCATTTGCAACATCCTTTGGCAAGTAGTTCCACAGCTAAACTATGCAACTGCACAGAGAACCTTTTCTCCTTCTGTTTCCTTTAACATTTCATATTTCTAATATTTGGAAAAATAGTGAACAACTGATGTCCTGCATGATGCCATGCTAGTCACGGTTTTATTGTAATCTTTCATGTTCTGTCTCTCCTATTCTATATCTTTTCCTTCCTTCCTTCCTTCCTTCCTTCCTTCCTTCCTTCCTTCCTTCCTTCCTTCCTTCCTTCCTTCCTTCCTTCCTTCTTTCCTTCCTTTCTTCCTTCCTTCCTTCCTTCCTTCCTTCCTTCCTTCCTTCCTTCCTTCCTTCCTTCCTTCCTTCCTTCCTTCCTTCCTTCCTTCCTTCCTTCCTTCCTTCCTTCCTTCCTTCCTTTCTTCCTTTCTTCCTTTCTTCCTTTTCTTGCTTTGAGTCAACCCTGTTCCCTCTCACTGAATACTTTTCAAATCTATTCTATCTTTCTTTGAGATTCAAGGTTTCAGCTGGATTTGCACAGTAGAATAATGGGATATATAAGAAGATGAAATAATCTGCAGAGCTCTTAATTCATGGTGTCCTTCCAGAATGTGTGCAAAACATCCCAGCATCAAGATCTTCTAAAGAACTACAGTTGTACTGCAAACAAAACATCAGCATGTCCAGATTTTATTTTTGTTGTCGTTTTAATACTTAATAAACATAGTTATTTCTTTTGCAGATACAATGCACTAAATTTAATCAAACAACTTTGAAACACTGATAAGAGAATATCAGACATTTTGTTTTGGAGTTTGATAAAATGAATACTTAAACAGTACTCAGTAAAAGTCTGAAAAAAAAAATGTTTTGGTCATACAAGAGAATAATACAACCTTCATAAAACTTCCACAGCAGTCAAAGCTTTATTTATTTATTTATTTATATATATATCACACCATTGGCTTCTGGATGGCATGATGTAGGAAAACTGAACTTCAAGCCCAGTTGCTCTTTTATAAGATGGCAACTTGAGAGTGCTTCAGCTGGTAAGTGTCAAAATGTTCCAGGAACCCATAGGCACAAATCCTTTGATTTCCATGCAATTTAAAGTACGAGAAAAACCTTGCTTAGAGAACAGTCAGGCTCTCCAGACTGTTTAATACTAATACTGCTCCCTTCTACTGCCCGCATACCTCAAAGGCAGCATATTAATCTTACAAGTGAGTAGATAATGGCTCAGTCAACTGAAAAAAAAAAAAAAAAAAAAAAAAAAAAAAAAAGAGAGAGAGAGAGAGAGGGGAAAAAAAAAAAAAAAAAGGAGCTTTCTAGAGGCCTGTGAGAAGAAGCAAAAACTCAAGTGCAGGAAGACAGAAACAGCAGGCACCAGAGCAATGGCAGATGTGGAATGAAGAGGAAGTAGTGAAAAATGAACTTGGAAACATGAGCAAAAGGCAAGAACTCAAGAGTACAGAGCAGGAAAACTTAATAAAAAATTAGAAGAATTTTACAAGTTTCAAAGCAGGCATCGAGAGTCAAGATAGAAGAAGAATTAGAAAATTCTCCAACTAGGAAAAAGAAGGGAATGCCAAAATGTCCCTACTCTTGTCAAAGGTGGAAACCAGGATGTGATTGATCTACAGGATTCTTGGCATACCTAAAGGATGAAAGGAATTACTGAAATTAAGAGTTGGTAAGAGCACGCAGGGAGCACTAAGATGTGAATGCAGAGGAATGAAAGGGAGCCTGGGCAAGTTAGGTTGCTCTGGTTACAGGATCAGTGTGCTATTCCTGTGCCATCTCTGTCTGGTGAAATCCTGATAGGTTCTCCTAATCCTTTCAGAAACAGATATGCACAGGAGGTAAATTGCTTTTGGAAGGATGCATGTTTACACACAGCTTAATCTCCATACTGAGATCTCCATCTCTTCTATGCCATAACTGTCCCTACTTCACAACACTTGGAACAAAAAAAGCATGCAACTAACAAGGCGATTTTACAGTAAATGCTTCAACTTATTTAATAAGGTGTTGGGTGGGTAAAAAAGAAACTCCCTCGCTACATATAAATTAGCGTTCCTTGTCAGAAGCAGCAGGAAGATGACTAAGAAAGATAGTACCTGAGTATACACAATAGATACCTAGTTTTGCAGCAATGCCCACCTTCTCAGTAACTAGCGTCTGAGTCATCACAGAGCATAGAAGATGCTAACTGGGACAGAAGTCTATGCCAATTTCCACATGTGGCAGAGATAACAATTTTGCATGTTAACAAAAAATTGTGTGCTTTAAAAAAATGAGGCTGATTGCTTTGCCACAGGAGATGCACTGGAGATAGGCTGTTGTCACAGGGGTACTTGTCCTCGGCCAACTTGGCCTTTACCTAGTCGCCTGTCTGTGCACATAACAGCTACCTGCTGAAACATTTGAGATGGAAAATGCTGGAGAGCAGCTTTTGCTGCACTATAAAAAAAAGACATTGAATTTTGAAACTGGAAGTTACAGATACATGGAAAAGTATAGAGAACAGAAATCACTACCAACATACAAGAACTACTTTCACATTGCATACAGTAATCTATTTCCACTCATCAAATATTGAAGAGCCTTTTAAAAGTCAAGGCAAAAATACTCTGCATAACTCAGAAGTATTACATAAATTCAACTGGATAGTTTAAGCTTTTTGTCTTCATGTAGATGAACAGCTGCACTGCCAAGTGGCTTTATTGAGTTACAATATATAATTTTAAGGATGATGATCACACAAGCTGTTAAGCAAACTTGGTATGGACAACTCAATCAGTTTTCCAAATATTCCTTTTAGTTGCCTAAAATGAAAGTTTATAGCCTATCATCAGTTGCATACATTATTTTGGCTTCTAAAAGGTCTAGAAGAGCCTACTACAGCTAAGAAGAATTTAATCATTAGGAAAGTATTTCAAGTCATTAAAAAGAGCATATGTGTCTTGGAAAACTTGATATGTGGAATTCTAGTGGAGTGAGGGAGAGAAACAACAATATTTTACTCATTAAATAACTTCTCTGATGTCGTCTTCTGAACTGTGTATGGATACAGAACAGTTCACGGAAAACACATTTGCATCAGTTTCCAGGAATTGGATTCTTTTTAGTATTCTTTGGTGGAAAATGAAGGCTTGGCTGCTTACCAGATTATTTGCTCTATGATAAATGTAAAAGTTTTACAAGCTCTGATGGATTGTGGACAATCATTCCTGAGAAATTTGATCATCGCTGAGGCTATTGCAAAAACTGAAGCGATGCTACCAGCTAAGTAAATCGTATAATTGAGATATCAATGTAGAAGACTACATTGATATCTCAATTGAATGAGAAGACTGATTTTTAGTAGTGAGTGAGAATTTCAATTACAAGCCTCCACAGTAGTCAAGGCTTCTTGGAAATTACATTACAATGGCACATTTTCAGGACATTGGTTACCTTTCAAGCTGAGTTTTCAGTTGTGCATATAGTCCAAACTGACAAAATCTGTACAAGCAACTCAATTTCCAAAGTTCTATTTGTCTTTCTCTTTCTATCCCTGATTTCTTAATCTTTTGCAACAGGTTTAAACAACCTCTACCACTAAAATAGGGAGTGATGTTCTTTTTTCTTTATTATTTTATTATTTATTATTTATTTAATATTTATTATTATTATTGTATCTTTATTGTTTCCAGGTTTAATATTACTGAATGGTACCAGGGTTTCCAGATCTCCATGTAACACTATGTAATGGACAACTGGGTTGTCCATTCCAGAATGTGATTTTATTCTCCTTGTATACTGATTTCTGTCAACATGCTCTCCTAGACAAAGTTACTGCACATTCTTACTTCAGGATGGCAATCTATGCAAAATTCTAGCAAGGCAGTCAGCATATCTGTTGTAGTTTGAATCTTTATAACAATTCTTTTGAAAGTGGCTCATGCTGAAAATTGTTTTTATCAGTGGGATAATTAAAATATTTTATTTCTCTACCCAGCTACCTACTTTGACAAAACTAAGTATTTTACATCTCTCAGACCTTTCTCTCTTTGAAAAAAAATAAGTAAATAAAAAAAATAAAATAAAATAAAATAAAATAAAATAAAATAAAATAAAATAAAATAAAATAAAATGGAAGGTATTGAGGAAGTAAAGGGAATGACTGCATTTCTGACAGAGATACAGACAGAAAACATAAGTTAATAAGACGTTTCCGTAGGAAAATTCCAGCCCCTTTATCTCTTACTGAGTGAGTCACTTTTGCACAAGAATGTTTGTGTTTTCTCTGTAAGCATTTAGGCTCTGTTATCCTCATATCTCTCCTGAAAAGATTTACTGTCACAGTGAGTTCAGTGGAAATTCATAGAGGAAAGAGAGTGTTTTGCAGAGGAGACTGTATGTCTTCAGAGGAATGGTTTGCAAGATGTTGGCTGATCCTAGAAATACACAAAGTGACCAACTCCTCTAAGTCATGATAGTAAGGCATGCAAGGACACTGCACAAAAAAGTCAGTCTAGCCTTGTTTGTTTGTTTGTTTGTTTGTTTGTTTGAAGTAAATAGATATATCCTAGATTCAATCAGACTTCAGATAGGCTTGAACTATTTCACTCTGTGTTTTAACAGGTCTTACAGGAAAAATGCCCTGACCAGTCAATATATATATATATGCTTCTTTTATGATTCATGCAATTCAGTTGTTCCAGTTTTCTCATCACACCTGAAATGAATTCTAGCTACCCTCAATGTTTCTGACAGTTTCAATCGAGCCAAAGAAGGTAAAAGTATGTCTGGCATCCACGTGGCTTGGATTATCATCTTATGGCAGCATAGCTGACATAACTAAATTAATTTGACTTAAGAAATCAGAGAAGTCTTGAACTGTTGTCTTGTGGATGACAAACCAGTGCCTTATCAGCTAAGCTATTCAGATCCAGTGTACAGCAGTCTTAAGTGTGATTTCATCTAAGTAATGTGTTGCTGAGTCTAACGTCAAATAACATCACTTTACAACCTTTTCTAATTAAAGGAAAAGAAGATTGAATTTATATGAAAAATAATTCTAAGGCTGTAATAGATTAGTACTCAGTATTTTTTTCTAGCAATTTCGAAGTGACTTTATCATTAGTCCTGTGAGCTGAAATAAATATCCTTTATTATTTTTTATAATCTATATGAAGATAGAAGGTCGGACTCTACTATTCATCCTTGCAGAAATAAAGAGTAGCTCAATGTTTAAGTCTATCCATTCATTACACTGGGTCTATTAGAGGAGTAGTATCCAAATCACACCAATTCAATCCCACATAAAACCTTTGTATTTTCCATTAGTGGATGCAGTCTAATTTATTACAGAATTTAGGCCATCTTAATTTGAGTCTAACCTAAGCCATCTTAATTTGGGTCTAACCAACTAAATATTTTGAATGTGAGTTAATGATCTATACCATGAAGATTTCAGTACTTTGAGGTATAATCTATTCTTAGGAAAACAAAACATTCATCTGAACAATGTTGCTTGAAGCCATATTCTCTGGGATTTTCCTTCTTGGATTTCTAATAGGCTGCAACACTTAATGGCAACAGGCATGATTTTAAGAAAAAGTGCCATACAAATGCAGTATACCCCCTGAACTGCTGACTTTTGGTCATCTAGACAAAGCGTTTAGACAATACAGGTCAGACCCTCATTTAGAGTCAGAATTAGATATTACTTTAACCTAAAAATGTTTCTTAAAACAATATGTAAACTATACTTTGGTAAGTATCACTTCTTTCCCATGCCAAATCCTTAACTGTGTTTGGCATCTAAAGTTATTTTTTTCAAAAGGAAGTAGGTAATTGCAATCATACATCTCACTGGGTTTTATGCTTGCATGTCACCTCTGACAGTGTGGAGTAGGTTCCAAATTCACTTGAGCGTCATAGAGTGTCAGGTATGAGAAGTTAAAGCTTCTAGCTCTAGGGTTATGGGTCTTAGTCCCATTATAATCTAGGATAGGTCTTAGTCTCAAAACAGTTCAAAACATAACAGATATATCAAGCATTATAGCATCTGTGCATGGAAAAATAACCTAATATTGTCTAGTTTTAAAAGGAAAATGTTAACGACAGTGGCAGAAAAACTTTGTTCAAAACCAAATAAAATTGGAGCACACCTTAATATCAGACTTTAGAATAGAATCACCAAAATATATTTTTTGTCATTCCACTGCATAGAGATTAAAAAATTGTGGGTTTTTTGTTTGTTTTGTTTGTTGTTGTTGTTTTTTTTTTTCTTTTCTTTTTACTGTAACAGGCTAGTCAGTATATTCTCTAAATTGTTAGATACAATACCAATCGTTGCATATTTTAAAAACCAGTGAAGAAACAGTGAAGCTCATCTGACTGCAGATGGACACTGCATGCATGTCTTACCATGGTTGTTGAAAACTATCTGTTTCTAAGGTAAAAAGAATTCATCAAGCCTTTTTTTATATACAAAATAGAAATCTAGACCTAAACAAAAATGATTGTATATTGTATATATACAAGCCAGGCATTTATTCACATGCAAGACATATTTAATTAATTAGTTTCTGCAACTGTGTGATCAATTGCATTTCTCTTGCTCACAGGTTTTATTTTGTTTTTGTTTTTGTTTTTGAATTCTTAATCATACACACATTTCCTCATACAGAAATGATTTGTTGAACAGATTACATCTCCCATTGGAGTTCAGCATATCTTTAATTACTACCAGATCTTCAAATATTTTCAGAAGATACCCATTAGAAAGATCATCAACCATTTCTATCATAGTTCTCCAAAGGAAACTTTGAGCAGACACTCTCACCCAATAGTAACATTGACACATTAACTTTCCTCAGCCACCTCGCTCAGACTACTTAGTCTGGCTCCACCATGGCTGGGAGCCTTAATCAGATATCATACTAACGAAAGCTATGTCAGTAATGATGTCAGATGAATGGTGGTCACATGGCAACAGTCTCATTTGAAGCAAACAGTGCCACACTTGTTTTTAGGCTACTTTATGACTCGGCTGAAAAATGACTTTGTTCACAACGAAACACCACTAATGTATGAGCTGTTACCATAGGATTTTAGCACGTCTACTATTTTCTTAACATTCTTTTAATATACCTTGCTGGACAAACAGCGTAAATATCATTAAGCTACACATATTATCAAATTCATCAATTAGTGTGTAAGCTAACCAGATGAAAGCTTGGCAATCCTTTCTGGCATTTCAAATCCTCAAAGAAATGGTATTATAGAAAGCACATAAAGGATAAAATATTTTAATTTTGCACTCTGATTTGGCTTATACCAGATTTACACATTTGGAGAAAGGGAAAGCTCAGTCACCTCGCCTGAAAGTGTGTTTTTTCCCTTCCATGACTGGGATGTCAAGGGGCTACTCAGATACACAGAGAGCAGAATAATGAGGCTGAGGATGAGGGAGGCATTTGCCCTCTGGCTCCATTCACACTGTGACATAACAGAAGCCCCTGAATCTCCCAGCATTTTATTTAAACTCCCATTCCTTCCCTGGCTTCTGAGGTAAAAATTCCCCTTCCTAATTCCAATATGCACAATTAACACTTTTATTCCCAGCATATGATTGCAAGAGTGACTTTCTCAGTGTGAAATACTGAAAAGACCACCAATTTCTCAGGGATCCTGACTCTGCTGGGAAGTAGGCATTGACAGCTGGGGAGTGCAGCTTCTCTAAAAATCAAAGCCTAAATGACTGACCATACTTATACAATATAAATATCAAAGCCCACTACCAGAGATTAATGTAATGGAGATAAAATGCAAGTAGCCATGTTCTGAGGCAGACAGCTGCATTTTACTATTGCTGTTACTCAGCCTGCTGTCTCATGATCAGCTTAAGATAACAGTCTACCACTGCTGTTGAAAAGTAAAATCTCAATGCCCCTACCAGCTGCTCCTCCTCTGTCCCCCTTGCCTGTGGCACAGCAGGTAGTGGGTACGGTTGCAGGAGAAGCTGGCACAGGTTTTGCACAGCTTTGAGAGTGTTGTGCCACCAGGGTTGCAAGGTGATGGACAGGAGATGCTGGAGAAGTAGGGAGAGCAGGACTGAATCTCTCACTGACATTATTGGTTTGCGTATTTTAAATTCAACATGAAGCTGTGGTATCAGCTCATAGTGAGAGCCTGAAATTCAGACGGGGTCACAGACCTCTCTGCTTGGTCTGCAGTGCTTCTTTCATTTAAACTTACTGATCAGGAAGGTGGTTAAAAATTATTGTGTTTATCCAACTGGAGAGCAGGAATAATGACACAGATAACAAAGAGAAGCTAACAAACAAAACTCTGATTTTAAAGCATTGAGTGGTCAGAAAAACATACAAAAAATGTTTCAGTAAATATGTACAAAGAATGAATCTGTGGAAATCAAGAATCCTCAAACAGAAAGCAAGAAAAAACGTTCAGATATCTGTTGAGAGTTTTTCAGTTATTCCTAACTGCTAATGTGAGAAAATAAACTAGGAATTTCTGCTACAGCATATTCTACTCATAAGGCAAAGTTAGAAGAATTTTAACTAGTTCATAACCCTAGAGCTGTGCTGGCCTTTTAATTAACATAAAAGTCTGAAAAACCCATCTCTCAGACCACAAAGTTCCAATGCACTATAGTAGATTTTGGACACAAATTGCATATCATTCATACAGCCAAGCCTTTTGCATTGCTATTATTTTCTGCTGCCTTCTGGCACCAGTTAGCAAGTTCCAAATGAATGAATTCTCTATCCATTGATATATACTGGGGAAAAAAGGAAAAAAAAAAAAGAAAAAAAAAAAAAAAGAAAAAAAAAAAGAAAAAAAAAAGAAAAAAAAAAAAAAAGGAAAAAAAAAAAGAAGAATGGAGACTGCACTGAAAAGCACATGCTTCTCTGACCTTCCTCTCATCTCTGCAACATACATAACCATCAGGAAAATGCACTGATTTCACATTTTTTACAAAAAAAAAAAATGCTGTATTTTTTACTGGGCATTTGTTTTTCATTTACATTTTGGCCTCATTTTTAAAGACTGTGTGAACCTTTTGAAGCCAGAAATGCTCAGTTTTTCCTAGTGCAGAAGTTACTTCAATGAGATGCATGTTGGGACTCCTGACAATCACAGAATCTCAGGGCACCATCTGAGAACATGTCCCAGCAAAACAGGAGTGTGAGTTTTTTTATTATTATTTATTTATTTGGTTGGGAAAAGAATTGTAGAAATCAGGAAAGAATAACTAAACGGAGAGCAAGCAAGTGATATATCACTTAGAAGATCATAAAGTCCTAAGAAGGGCTGGAGCAAGTGCCATTCAAAACCAGACAAAGGCAGTCAAAACATTATTATGAATCCATATGAGCTTTAAAGGTTTGTGATCCTGCTGTAAGTGAAAGAAGATGACTTACAACTCTAGTAAGGTTTGTTTCCTGCTTATTTGCACAGATATCCTTAGGGCAACAGAACCCTATAGTCTTTCTGTTTGAAGCTAAACCATCAGTATCTTCTCCAAAATAAAATACTGTTGTCATTGGTTTAGGATCTTAACTCCAATACTTGGTTCTATTTAGCAAAGTTAATGGAAGGAGCTGCATTTGACAATAAAAAAGGCAAGAATAACCACATAAGGAGCAAGGATAACCACATCAGGGCATACCAAAGGGTGTGCTGTCTTTGACAGCAGACAGTGGCAGATGTCTAGCAAAGAACACTATATCAAGCGTGCATATGATGTCTTTCCAGAATATTTTTCCATCTTCCATTTAAACATTTCTATATACAGTAGATATAAAATGGCAGAACTTCAGTGCATTGATGAAAATGGCATTGGAAAAGACTGCCATGAATATACCATGTATTCTTTGCGCTAGGCATAATTTTATATATCCTACTTACACTTTCATAAGTACCATTGTTACTGAAGATTACTGGAATTATATGCTATGTATGCAGAGGCTTTTGTTTCCTTTTTCATCTGACAGAGAAGCATATAACAGGCTTGAAATTAGGCTTATGCTTATTCAGTAAATATAGCTCAGTTAAAAATACATTGAGTATTACTGATTAACATGAGCGTTATTATATGTATGTTTTACGTGATCACTGGCTGTTCTCCTCGACCAGTACACCATATAAAAATTGTCTTTTAATGGAAGAATACTGTACAGAGACCAAAATAGAAACTGCTAAAACAAACAAGATAATTATCTAAATTTTATAATATCACTCATAAAACGTCTGCCTTTTCCCTTTATGAGGTTGATAGATTAAATTTAGGGCAGATGTTTCATATAATTTACTCAGAAAACAGGAAAATTATTTAAAAAAACTCATAAAGCCTACAAAAACACAAATGAAACTAATCTAAAACATATGCAGTCTACAGGTTTAAAGGAAAAGTTAGTTATTCCTGAAACTATGGATGGGTTGCTTAAGAGATAAAAAACATCTCTCCCACATATTTTATAGTATCAGATATTCTGAACTGCTTCAGCCAAACAGAGGCCCCTCTAAATTTAGGGTACATGAGGTAGCTCTGGCTACTTTCCCAAAGACAAAGAGAAACTTAGAGAATGTAAGCCCTGCTCCTCAGTGCACAAAAGCCAATTTATCTGTGGTGTCTTAATTGAACTAGAGAAGTACCTGCTACAGTGTGAATACTGAAGAATACTGGGTAGGAGTATCACACATACCTATTTGTACAGTGTAAAAGAAGGAATAGAAGCAGGCGCAATGTCTTCAATGCTTCAAAGAAAACAACCTCCCTACTATCAAGAGAGACTGAAATTGCCTCCTTTAAACAAGGTATTTATGGCCAGGCAAACAAAGAATTTGGAGACAATCTTCACAGACATTTTGAAAGATTTTATACTCATTACAACACAGAACACAAACACATCATGAAACTTCAGAAATTGTCATGACACAAAGCTTGCAGCTTCCAGGACAGTTCTGCTAAAGAAATCCCAGGGAAAATAAAATAAATATATATATATTTATATTTATATTTATATTTATATTTATTTATTTATATAATTTTATGTATATATATAATGTGCTGGCATGTTATAAGCTTTCTTAGCCTGAAGTTGTCTGTCCATGGAGTCAGTTTATTAAGGTCTGGTTTTCTTACATCCATGAAGGAGAGCAGAATGCCTGGCAGTGCCACTGACAGAAAGTTGTGCAGTGCTAGCAGGTATCATTCTTCTCCAAAGACTATCAGCTATCTGCTGTGCAAGGTGAAGGTCTCTACCTTTCGGAGTTGAGACTCTTCTAATGCAGGAAGCAACACACGTGTATTTGTGAAACAAAAACTTCCCATTCTGTAATGAGAACAGCACCTCTCCTTGTGTTGGTTTCTGCACTTGATGAGAGCATGAGAAGGAACTGCAGCACTAGATTCAACTGAAGGCTCTTGGGCTATACCCTGCATTAGCCATGGTAAATAAATTATTTATTTATTTATTTATTAAAAAAAAAAAAAAATAACTCCAGTTACTATGTTGATAGTATTCATAGGCTTTAGGGTCACAAGAGAAGGAATAAATATTCTAGGCCAAACTTATGCTTAAAACTCATGCTTAAAAAATACCCAAAATAATAGGAAAAACAATCAGCTTCTCAATCCTCAAAGTTCAGAGAGACGTGGTACCTCAGTTTTTTCCAGCCTAAATCCCATTCTGCCTCAAGAGCAGATCAGCTGACTAACAAATCTTTCTGGTATTGGATCTGAATAATTTTTATGCAGCAGCAAAGCTTTCCTTTCCAAGAGTTTACCCGTTTGCACATTGTTCCTGCTGGCAACACATCACAGCCTGTTTCAGTGCATGTGATAAAGAGGATTTGGCATTGGAAATGCATACTGTGTGTGAGATACTAAATGAAAGTAGAAAAGGAATGGATGAAAGCTACCAAGTGTTGCCTAGCCATCCTGTGTATCGTCTGAGAAAGAACAGTCAGCTGCAAACAGAATAGCAAACCAGTCTATCTCAGACTCAAGGTAGTAGAAATTACCTTAATGAACTAATACGTGCTTTATGATTCCTTTTCATGGAACAGGATTCCTGTGAAGGCAAATATTTGCACTCCAAATATTGAAGCAAATGTTTTCAAACTTGTCAGCATAATAAAAGCTGTGGACCGATTCCGCCTTCAGAACATGTCAGATTACAATGCAGGGAGAAATGTGTAAACTGTTTATGATGTTTTAGTGTTAAAACAGTGCAGGACAAACACGCCAAAATACCTGATCTGAGGTAGGAGAAACAACATGTTCACTTTGATGAGGCATAAACACATGATCTTGAATAGGTATGCTTCAAAAAAGCTTCAAAAATAGTTTGCCTAGTTCACATGTCAGTTCTTCCACAGGCCATAAATAAGCTTCAAAGAGTTATAAAACCAAGCAGCAGACACCAAATGCATGCAATTTCAGAGTAATCCTAGTAAAAGTGCATCACCACCCTTCTGCTGCACAGAAAAATTAGGCGAATACTTTGTCCACATGCAAGTGTGCACACATTTACTTCTGAACATTTATATAGTTTATTAGGTTCTGCATCTACTGGCACTAAATAAAGGTTTGCAAACATTTTCATTTCATGATTGCTGGTGCTAAAGGGAATATTTGTGGTGCATGGTCACTAAGCAAACAGGGTGAAAATACTTTTACGGTGAATATAAACAGTTTTATGGAGTATCATAGAGCAAGAGGAAGCTGCAAATATAGAACACCAGCAGCTGTTCTGGGGCAAGACGGCTGCTCTGGATCCAGCTAGTAGCAAACTGTTTTGGGGCAAACCGTTTTGGGGTGTGGGACTGTAATGAATACAGTGACTTAAAAAATGTCTTAACTCATAAATGAATGGGAGAGCTTATTTATCTTTTTTATTTATTTTACTAGAAATTGGCTAAGTGCCTCAAAAATGTTCCTGGATAATCCTGAATAAAGCACTGGATTTATTTCAGTGTTATTGACACCCTTACTCAATCTACTTTCCATGAATATTCAATTTACTGGTAGTAAAGCTCAGAAAAAAAATAATAAAAAATAATAATAATAATAAAAAAAAAGAAACTAGAGCCTATGCAAGAATATATTATATTTCCAGACAATATATTTATTATAAGATCCAAATTCTAAGGGACACATTTGTTCCTGCAAAAATAAATAAATAAATAAATAAAAATAAAAATAAAAATAAAAATAAAAATAAAAATAAAAATAAAAATAAAAATAAAAATAAAAATAAAAATAAAAATAAAAATAAAAATAAAAATAAAAATAAAAATTTTAGGAAAACATGCATTTAGACAAATTTATTTATGAATGCCAGAGATATGTTTGCAGATTCCTGGGAAAACAAATATACTGGAGCAACCATGGTGATTGATTTGTGAGAAATTTATCAATAATAATAATAATATTAAAAAAAAAAAAAGATAATATTCATAAAATTTCTTACTCAACTCTAGTCTAACAGAGATACTAGGCTGCTGAGATATGCTGCTGCCAGGGCTGCTCCCTCAACTTGCTCCCTTCCTGGAGGTTTTTAGAGTGTTATTTCATTGCCCACAGCATATTTTTATGCAAACTAATGACCACATTTTGTTTTCACCTTCAGAAACATAAGCGGGTACAAGCAGTGTCACCAGTCTCACTGTGGATGTTATGACTTGTCAGTGTTCACCCTGGGTGCCTGATAATGTCTGTGTGCCTCCGTTCAGAGTAGGACTACAGCTGCTCAAAGCCCCAGGCTCCATGGCCTCTGCTCACCAATGGTTTTCCATAAATGCTTCTGTTTTAACTATCAGTGGATTTCTTTCCGTGACAACCAGAAGTAAATGGGTTATATGTTCTCCAGGCAGCTGCTGTAATTTATTGTGGAAGACAAACCCAGCAGTATCAATGCTCCTCTACAAGTAGGGCAATGTAACTGTACTAACTGAGGCTGGGAAAATTAGTTTTTAACTTCAGCTAAGCTGAAGGAAATGGGCACAACAGTGACATTGTCTTGCTTCTGCAGTGTATCCACACATAGATGAATCCATCCAGCCCTTCTGACTGGATTGAAAGAAGAGGTGCAGCTCCCTCAGATCAGTGTGTCCCAAGAACTACAGATACAGAGCATCCAGAACATTTACATAGGACTGGGAGAGAAAAATATGCCTTTGATCCATCCTTATTGCCAGAACTGAAGTGTCACCTTATCGTGTGAGCTGAAGCTTTTTTCCAGCTGGCAGTCTACCTTAGTTTTTGACAGAGAGGCTGTTGGGCTCATGGCTGCATCCACTTGTGCTGCAAAAATGCCTTCACCTCTTTCATTTAGTTGTGCTGTTGGTTACTCATTATTTTAATATGATGCACTTGTAATTGTGATAAATTATCTCAATATGTGAGATGGCTCTTTGGGGATTCCTTGGACACAGCTTTTAGAAGAACGCAAGGTTCATAACTGTCATCAGCAAGAAACAGAAATAGAACCTACATCATTTGTGCCTGTGAATTGTGTGTAACAAATGACCAGCACACTCCATGGCTGACATCTCTGGATATCAGCCAAATTTCTGCCAAACTTTGTATTGTTCCCCTTGGCCAACCAACCTAATGATATTAAGCTCAAACATTTTGGCATAGTTCCTGACATATTTCAGTTTGGAGAGCGGTTACCCACTCCTCCCTTTCTGCCACATTAAGAAGAGATGTAGGCATCACTAACAATACTGCAGAAACTGCAGCCTGGGCCTCCTTGAGTAAACCATTAATTACCATCTTCCAGATTACCTATTTCTCAGTAATCAACAATATACTTGTTTGTACTTCATCAGAGGCGCATAACAGGAATAACCCTACGCACAGAATTAAGGAACACTAATCCTGTACAGAACCAGCACCATACAAGCATCCTAGTGTCATACTTTCGTAACTGTCTTTTACTCTTGTTTAAAGGAATATAACTATCAATAATGCTTTGTTCAGTACGTGTGTATATAATAATGTATACGAGGCCATTATTATGGTGTTAATTGTGGAAATAATGCAGTCATACAAAAGACACATTGCTCAAAATAAAACCTAAGATAAATAAAGGAAGCTATAAAATGCTCTGCTGGGCCTGCTTCTGGACCTATTTAAAGTCAATGGCAAAGTTCCCACTGACCTCAAGCAGGAACTAGCTTCTTTTTCTCTTACTAGTTTTGTTTAGAAAAAAAAAAAAAATATATATATATATATATATATATATATAATGACAGACTGGAAAGGCAAGATGAAATATTTGGGGAGAGAGAGAAATAGGGATAAAGGAAAAAGAGATCAGAAGGGTATGGGGGAAAAGAAAGAACTGTATTTTTAACATTTTACATAGTTTAACATTTACAATTTAACATTTTTTCTTCAGATTTTCCACATTCTGTTTGTGTCAGAATACTTCAGTATTTTAATGCTCCCATTTTTCTCCCAGTTCTTTCCACCTTCTTCTCTGTGGGCATTTCTATTGGCCTCCAAAGGCATGCATTTCTTCTCAGAATGAAAAATGTGTTTGCCATTAAATATAATGTGTAAAATCTTACAATGCTTTCAGAAAAATAACACTCACCTCCAAAATGAGGGGAAAATGGTACATAATCATACATATAATTCACAACATTTATTTCTCTGGTAATTAATGTTGTCAGATTTTTCCTCCACTGACTAGTCATACCTGAGGTGTGCAGAGCTAAAGGGCAAATTCACCGCTGACATAAACAGCAGCCACAGCCCGCTCTGGTGAAGTTATCTCCAATTAAGCCAGCCATTACATTTGCTTCAAAGTATGTAATACATTTTAAATGATAGAAACAAGCCTAGGAAACGGTGAGCACTTCTATGAGTGCTGATCCGCGCCCACCCACCCCCTCCCCTTGCCCAAAGTTACTGGTTTAGCATTGATGGCGGCTTGAGCGCTGCGTGTCCTGTTTACCCTCGCAATTAACGGAGTGGGGCTGGGCAAGGGAAACCAAAGAGCCTGCTGCACTTAAAGAGCTAAGGGGAGGTGATAACAACCTCCACTCCGTTAAGGCTGGCTGCCCAGCTTTACTGAAAATGTACTGACAGATAAAACATAAATCAACATCCTTATCGTCCTGGCTTCCTTGCCTGCCAAATGGGGGTTTCGTTTATCAGCGACCTGTGGGCCCGCTGGCAGCCTTTACACTTACAGCTGGTCAGTGGGGTGGGGCGGGGTGGGAGTTAAATGGCTGCTCTAAAAGGCACTGGTGTAAACAACCCCAGGATGGGCTTCCTTGAACTGCCGGTTACCTGAGTGTGATCCATCTCCCTCATGTGCTGCCCCACGAAGGGTAGCATTGGATGCATCTGGGAAAGAAAGCAAATAAAAAGCACCCAGCACAGTCCCACACAGGCAGACCATGAAGCTCTGTTCTCTAGGGAGGGCAGAAAGGCCTCAGAAAGGCCTCAGAAAGGCCTAGTAGCTTGGGGAGGGCTTGGGAGGTTGGAAAAGCCCCTCAAAAGGAAAGGGATGATGTGTGTATTGGGTGCGCACCCATAACTTTCTTCTGCATCTCCAGTGCTATGTGAGTCCTATCACAGAAATCATGAGGCCACATTTTCCAAGGAATCCAGTGTCACCAAAGCCTCAAGAGAGGACCACATCCAGGGCACATTAATCCCACATTGTAAGGCAGCAGTCAGTGTTATGAGTAGGTTGTGTAACATGCAGGGATTTTAAAAGCATCTGTCCAGATTCATGATATCATGGGTAGATTTGCACATTAATCTCAGTTCAGAAAATAGAAACCAATTAAATCAGGCCGTGGTGATAGTGAGGGTGGGAGTTCAGATAGGGGAGTGCTCCAGTATTCACTAGCTATGGGTAGGCACTGACATCATCACCCCCTGCAAACACTTAGTGAAGATGAAGTTAGTCTTTGGATCTTGGTTTATTTCTGCACTGAGATCTGCTTAGCAGATAACTTCTCAGGAATTTGAAGTGAGGTAGCTATAGCAGTTTATGTCACTATAAAAAAAGTGTTGAATGCAGGCAGGAGAGATACGAGACAGAGATACAAGCTTAATAGTTGTTTGTTTGTTTAACTAAGTTCATCCTAAAAGTTGTTTTTTTTTCTGTTCACAGTGACAATTGATTATAGGAAGATGGAAGTCAAGCATAATTTCATTTAGTGAGCAAACTACTCTGTGCCTCTTTGTGTTTATAAAGCACCAGCTTCTGGTAACAGCTCCATGGAAAAGCTGTGCAGAACATAGGCAAATCACACATAGAAAGTAAAGACACCATATTGCAGTCCATGTTAGTTTTGTGCAAGAAAATGCAGCACAATGTTATATTCACTACAGCCAAACCTTCCGGCAGAAGAAAACAAAATATTTTATAATGAAATTTTAGCTCGATAAGTCTTTTTCACAAAGAAAAAAAAAATCTAAATCTCTTCTAATATATGTAATATAAAGAAAGAAAATAATTTATTCCTTGTCATATGTTCAGATTTGCATGTCTTAGGAAGCCAATTCATAATAAATAAACATGCATAGAGAGAGCTCTCTGTCTTTCCAGTAGACAAACATGTTACAGACAAAATCACTAAAACCAATACAGCAAGGGCAAAAGCATCCCATCAACACATTTGCTTATAGTATTGCTAAATGCTAAACTAAAATTTATCATGGCAGATATCCCCTTCTGGTTTCCTCTTTTTTTTTGTTCTTGTTTGTTTAGCAGTGTCCTTTGGCATGTTATCCAAGCAACGGGAATATTCTTACACCCATATTTAGCCAAAGTACAAAACTTTATGTTGTATATGCTCAGAGTGAACATACAGGAATTAGTTACTTCCTGAGAAGCCTGTCAGAAGAGCATGTTTCCATTTCAGTCTCCAAGGAGCTGAATAAAGCTTTCCTTGAAGGAACAGATAGGAAGAGAGTGGTCTCCAAAAAGGACAAAGGTGAGAGCAAAGCTCTTCCATTTTCTGTTTGCTCCAGGCTAAGACATAGGAGAGGAAAATGACTGGCTCACAAGAGAAGTAAGAGGAATATTTAGGGATGTATCAGGTTTATATGGCAGAAAGATGATTGAGGGCAGGAAATAGGGTGGGAAGGACTAGCAGAAACAAAAAATGAAGCCAGAGAAAAAGAGAAGGGCCAGATCCAGGGTGCGTGAAAGTATGAATGCCAGAAGCAAGCAAGAGGGCTACAGGCCGAGTCATTACATGGATGCTGAGGAGCAGAAAAGTTGTAAATGTTGGTGAATGTCCTACTTTAGTCAAAAGTTTCCAAACTTCTTGTGCTATAAGCTGTGAAATGCACTTACAAAATGACTAACTTTCCAGTAGCTGTTCAGAATAGCCTAAACAAGGCAAATAGCCCATGATTACAGCCACCAATTTGTATGTGGCCAAATGTTCTTTTGTTAAAACAAAGGACAATCTAGGCTATAAGGACTTTTATTACTTTTAAGGCTTTATTACTACCCATAATATATTTTGGCACTGCACGTTTTCCCACCTGATAGTACTTTGTGTTTTGTTTGTTTTTGTCTGTTTGTGTTTTTGGTTGGATGGTTGGGTGGATTTTTTTGGTTGTTTCTAATAAACAAAGCCAAAAAAAAAAAAAAAAAAAAACGTTTCAGAAGTTACTTTCCAGTGTTGAGAATCTCTAGTACTCAGGTAATCCAGGTAACTTTCATTTCAACTTCTGAATAGCAGGTGTCTTACACCCCCCCCCCCCCCCCCCCCGCCCTTCCCCCTTTCACCAGACTGCTCATTCTTTGCTTATTCTTACATGTGCTAGGTCTAATGTAGCACCTGTTGCTTGCTGGGCACTATCAGTCATGCATTTTGGAAAAGGCTGTGGTGCTGCACTCTGGCTGGAGGATGTGTTCCCTAACAGAGCCCCTCCTGAGCATAGGTTTTGCTGCAGATCACGGTCAGCCAAGGACTGCTAAAGATGACCTGCTAGGTTGGAATGCAGACCACAGTTTGGAAATCACTGAATTATGAAATAAAGACTATAATCTTTTAATCCATTCTGCCAAACATGCAAAGGAGAGCTTTTCTTGGAGAACTGTCAGGGCTGAGAGGAAAACTCTTGTCTATAGGATTTCCGCAGAAGCTGAGAAAAATTACAGTGAACTGTGTGAAGGAAAATGTGCTGTACAAATCAGTACAGATAAACCAAAGGAAATGTTTTTTTGTTTGTTTGTTTTGTTGTTGTTTGTTTGTTTGTTTGTTTTTTATCTGCCCTATTAGATTCACTCCAATTTTAACATCAGAACTCTCAAATCTTCCAGAATCTTCTTTCAGAACCTTCATCAAAGACTGAAATGTGTATCTGTGAATAGTAACAAGCACTGTAAAGTGAGGTTCTGTTTCACGCATGAGCATAGTTGCCTGAATGTGTCAATATGTCACAGTCATGACCAATAGTAAGTTAATTATTATGTAGGTAAATATGAAAAATTAATGCCAAATAATTTCATATAATGATTTTGGGCACTCATATTAGAACAAATCACATAATTGTTTGACTGATTAGAACTTTTTTCCTAATGAAAAAAAAAAAAAAAAAAAAAAAAGAGGTTATTTGAGAAAATGGACACATTTCCTGACAAAGCCGGAATTACACAATTTTGAAAGATAATATTTAGCCTTTGGAAAGGCCAAAATTCTTTGGAATGAAGCAGAAGTTATAAAAATAGATCTTGCCAAACATAGAGTAATTTTTGAAGAATTACTCTTTTTCACCATATTAATACAAAAATTCTTGGACTTGAAACTGAGAACTCTGGAACAAGAAAGAGAAATGATAGATGCTATTTAGAAGCAGTTTGTCTGAGTTCTGTAATGTCCACTGACAATAATACATTCTCATGCTCTGTTTGCTAGCCCATTTCTTCATGCACAGAAAGTAGTATATTTAGCCCTTGGCACTTCAAAATATGGATAACGCTTGCTTACTTCTGCATTTTATAAGTAAGGAAAATAAAAAAGACATTAAGTGAGAATGAATGTAAATGTATATATACATATAAAAAGTCTACTCACGCTGTTAAACTGAAGTTGATAAGTATAATTTTTATGAAATGAAATTAACAATGGATATTTACCTTTTCTGCAACCTTCCATTTTGAATACAAGGAACTCCATAAATTTGTACTTCTGCACTCACTCTAAAATCAAACCCTCTGTTTAGACTTTCTGTTCATAAGCAGAATATTTATTGTGTATAATCCTCTTATTCATCTCAGTAATTTATTTTTCTGCTATTGAATGCTAAAGTTTTACAGACTTCTGTATTATATACTCCAAAAGACTGAGGTTCTCATCATTACCACTGGTTTCAACAGCAGTTGTATCAAAACCTTCTGCAGCACGCTTTTGAACTTTGCCACAATTTGCAAATGTTAGGATGCAATTTGTTTCTAACTTGCTTCTCAGATAAGTAAGGTCCATGACTGAAGATGGTATTTTATTCTCTCCTCATTTGTACATACTTATTTCATTCTTCCTCATAAAAGCTGTATTTACAAAATGTTTCTATTTCAGAATATGTTGAGGAAAATTCTACCCAAATGAAGAGCATCATAAGAAAAAAAAAAAAAAAAAAAAAAAAAAAAAAAAAAAGAAGAGAGAAGCAGGGAGGAAGGAAATAGAAAATACTGAGAATGTAACATCTGTAAAACGCACCAACAACTCCAGCTTGCAATGGGCTGTCACTGCACGCACAAAGAGGAAATTTCATTTAAAAGTTACAAAAATGACCTTGCTTTGAACCAAGTGAATGTGATTACTTCTGAACTGAACAGAAAGTTAAGAAGTTTGGATCAAATGTTTTACCAGTGCCAATGTCCCAGAACTTTCCTTGGCTCTATATTCTCCTTTCCTATGTTTGTCAGCTGAATTTAATGTTCTCTTCTTTTTGTCTTCTGGTCCCTTTGACCTTAATGTGACATTTTAGTTGGGTGATTAATTGCTATTAAATGGCACTGCATTTATTAAATGGAGTCTTTGTCTGCGTAAGAGCACAGTTACAATGCAACGATTCAGTTTGATAAGCTTAAATATACACAGTTAGATGTGGTAATATCTAATTTGTCAAGGATTTTGTGGCTAGCTTTGCCACACAGATAGAAAGGAGATGTGATTGCACAAAAAGCTTAATATTCTGAGTTTAAATGTCCTCAGTAAATTGATCTTCTCCATCATGTAATCTTATTTCAGAGTGTGCAGGAGACAGCAAAGTTCCACACAAGCCTAAGTTGCCTTAATACCAGGCCTGAGGGTTCCTGACCATAAAAATAAAAGCTATGTGACAAGATTTGTATGTCTCTTTTTGGCAGACAACAGCTGACTTGCCTTACCAGAAGCTCTCTTTCTGGGTTAATTAAATAAAAAGAAGAATAAATGTCAGTAAAAGGATGAAAGGTTCATTGAGAAAGAAAAGATGCATCCCTAGTTTGAACACCTAAGTGAAAAAGAGATCATGAATATTTAATTTAGTAAGTGAAAAAACAGCAGCTGACATTGTAATCAGCCAGGATAACTACTATGTCAATTATATTCTCCTAACACTACTTTATGCTATTGCTTATCTAACTAAGCTAATTGGGAATGTTTTCATTTCTTTTTCAGACTATCCTGAATCATCAAAATAAAATCCTTGCAAGGAAAAAGTTGGTTTTGATTTAACATCTGCTGGGGGAAAACATAAATAAGTAAATAAATGTCCCAAGATGGATGAGCTGGATAAAGTCAAAATGGGAGAGAGACTTTAAGAAAAAGTTCAGTGGTTTGGGTACTCACTGGGAACACAGAGATCAGTAGTTCTAGTTCTTTCCTGTCATTCTTTTCCCAGTAGGTTAAACACTAACATGGCCAGTGAGAGGAAGGACTGAAGATGTTGTCATTTCAAGCTTTCGGTCTTTGTGTCTTCCACTTAGCATCCAAGATGCAGAGTCAGCATTGGTCTTTACAGCTGTCTCCCATTGCACATAAAAAAAAATAAATTTAAATAATATGATGTGCTAGATCAGGTTAATATGAGAAAAAAAAGATGTCTGCAGCTCAATCTCAAACCTACAGGTAGTCATTCATAGCTTTTGATGGTGCAAATGAAAAGTTCTGTGGAGAGAAGAGGCATTCACTTCATCTGATGTTAGATGTTTACAGTGACCTTCTTGTAGAGATACTGTGGAGCAGTAGATAATGTTCAGGCATGTGTCATCAGTCCTGCTTTAGGTCTGAGATGAACATCTCCCTATCAACTATGATGGGAATTCAGATGCAAACCTCCACATGGTTAGGGAAAGCCATTGTACAAGAAAATAGTGGCATGAAATTTATTATATTTATGCATAATGTTTGTGCATAACGTTTGCATGATGAAGGTTTAAGCTGAACTCTGCACACAAGGAGATACTTGAATCTGTATGGTCTGCAGGTTTGCTTTCATAACATCCACACAGGACCTACCTCTTCTGACTGCAATTGCAACATTCAGGCCTTGGAAAGCATTTTGAGGGAACACAGGCCTTACTGCAGGAAAAATACCACCTATGCTTAATATTTTGAAATAATGGTCTTAGTAGGCAGATATTGTACCATCTGGAGACATTGAAATATCCCTGCCTTGAGGCCAAACATCAGTAGTAAAGTGAATCTAAATGAACCGAGAAAGGCCATAATCATGCTTACTTCTAAAAGGATTATAGTGGTGTCTTGACTACTGATGATGGTCTAATGATAAGATTGCATAAGAAATACATTCTTACAGTTCTCATTAAGTCACCACAATCCCAGTTGCTCCTGTGTAGATTTGTCCACCTCCATCTTCCATTACAAGCTGAAATAAAGAAAAAGAGTCTGTATTGCTCTACAGGCTCAGAATTACAAGGAAGGAGATGTATCAGATGTATGCCCTAGCAAACTCAAAGTGTTCAACTTTTGAGAATGCTGGACACTGGAGATATGTCAAGCACTTCCTCTTTTCTTTTTTTTTTTCTTCTATCTTTTTCTTCTTTGTCTTCTTTTCCCTTTTCATTTTCTTATTTTTCTATTTCTTTTTCTTTTTCCTTTTCTTCTTCTTCCTAGAAATTAGATGCATCTATAGAAACTGTGTTCTAGACTACACCTTGGATCTTCAAAAAAAACACTAAGTCCCTACCTTCTTTGAAGAATAGAAATATTTTTTTAATGGTGTAGTTTGCTATGTTTAGGATTCACAAGAAAGGCAGAGTTTGCTCAGAAACTTCTAGAAAATATTGGGCAACTTTGCTAATATTATTAATATCCTGCTTTCAGAAATTCTAGAAATATTTTCAAGTGTAAGAATGCTTAATTTCTAAAGCCACCTTAAATTTACTTTATATGATTATTAAAAATCAGTCTGCATCATCACAATGCATATCATATTACAATGAAATTTCATGTAACAAATAAAATAGTTTGATTAATCCTAAGGAAAATGTTACTTCAAAAATCCTGGAAATATTCTTAATGATTTTGTAGTTCACAAAATGGATTTTCAAACTAGATCTAAACTTTCATTTTAGAAGACCATAAAATATTGTATTGCATCTTCTCTGGAGCTTTTGTGAATTCACAATCTGTAGACAGGATACAGGCAGAACATTTACATTTTGCAGAAGATATGGTTAGATACCTGTTTTGATCATTCAGTAAGAACAAAATCCTGCTATTCAAATCACAAGACAGTTTATTTTGCAGAAATTAAGCTAAAATCACAATCTATAATCCATTTTTCCATACACAGAGAATAAACCCTAAATATTCATAACACAGCCTGTTGATCAGAACAGTAATCTTCAAGTAAATGTCTAATGATCTCCTCTCTAGCTAGGCAAGTGATTAGGAAAATAACTGAAAGTCTGTAAAATGGAGTAGAATATTATAAGACAACAATCCAGTAATGGCTTCACATTACAAGTAAAGCTGAGCAGGAAAAAATAAATAAATAAATAAAAATAAAGTCTTCTCTACTTCCCTGAAACACACACACAATTTCCTCTAGAAGAAAATGCAAGAGAAATAAATGTATTGCTAGCTCTTTCTCGGAGGTATATCAAATAGCAATTAATTCCAAATCTTCTGAATTGTAACGTGACCATCACTGCAAAGCTTGGCATTACAAGGCTTTCCTGTAACTCAAAGGGCTGTACAAAAGTGACTGTGTTGAAAGAATTATAGCCAAGGACATAACTGTAATGAAGTATTATCATGGACATATAATATTATCAAAATATCAAACTCTACACGTGTCAGCAGTCACCCAACATGATTAGAGGCAGACCTGGTTTTTGGTTTAGGTAAAAGTAAGCAGTTGTTTACATTGGCAGATCATAGTGGGGCAAGGAGGAACTGAAGCAAAGGGTGCAATGGCCCCACCATCTATTTTGTAGATCCTGAGTGAACAGGCAGGGAGGAGAGGAGCCATGGACTCCAAGATCAGATCAGCTCAAAGAAGGAGCAGAAGGTTAGTGTGCCCCTGCCCATGAGTTCCTAGTAAATCTGCTCCCTCCCAATAAATCCCAGCTTTATTTCTCCAGTCCTTCTCATTTACTGCCAAGATGGAGTGGGAAACAAAACAAACCCCTTGCTCACTGCCACCTCCAGATCTCTGGTGGCTCCCTGGAGCCTGCAACCTGTTCCTTTCAATTTCCTTCCCTGACTTCTGCCACCAACCCAGGCAAGCTTTGTGACAGGCCTCCACCCCCATTGCCTGCTCCTAGGTCTGCATCTTCTCTCAGAACCTACCATGTTGCTGCCAGGTCATGCAAAATGATTATTTCCTTGTCCTTTGCCTCAGTAACTTCCCCTTGTGAGCTTTTGGCTGAAAGTCTGGGTGCTGATTCACCGAGCAGATGGACACATATCAAAGCAAAACATACCAACGAGTAAGCATGGTTAAAGGTGTGCTTGTCGAGGAGAGGCAGTGTCTGCTGTCAGATTTCAGTCCTTTTGAACTGCAGCCTTATACAGCAATCCTCTACGCCTGGTGTTTATTTATGAGGTGAACTGAGGATATGACAGTCTCATCTGTTTATGTGACCAAAAAAGCACATTGTTCGCTTTGAACCTTGCACAAATGTGAAAAACTTTCTTGTGCCGCTTTCAGCTTTCAGCATAACACTGCTCCAAGAACCATATAGACTTGTAATAGCTTCTGTTTATGCAGTGTAACAAGCTGAGGTCAGTGGGAAAGTGTCAGCTGCAGCATATGACTGAGCTTTCACTGCATCATGGAACTTGGCACAGCCTTGTAATGACAGATAACAAACTGCATTCTATAGCTTTCAAAACCCTCAAAGGATATGTGGCTGGGAAAGGCTTGCAAATGCCTTCCCTTGATTAATAGTCACAAAACTGAAGTGATCATAATTTAGTCCTAGCAAAGAGATGTACTTCTTTGTAGCAGCAATAAAGAAAGACACGAAAGCACACAAACCTACACAATATACAGAAATCATCTTTAAAGAAATTTACAATCATCATGCCAGACACTAAATGAATTATTTCTCTCATTTCTTGTCTCACTACAGCTTCCTCCCACTTGGACACACATGTTAGGCATTCAGTTAACCTCAAGCATAGCTCTCCTGGCCCTATCACTATATCTGTACTCCCCATCACCAGGGTATGCTAGACTACATTTTTGCAATGTAAAAAGAGTGACATCATTTTTTTCTTAAAGTAGTTAGTTTCCTAGAATTCAATTATACCCAGCTCAGCTTAGTCCCCAAATTGCTCATTCCCATCTTCTTTCTTCTCCTATGCTCAGCACGCTATCCAGTGCTGCTCCTATGCACAGCTCTTTGCTGTATATCCCATTCAGAACCTCTCATTTTCTATCTACAGCAGCTGCATTTACTTCCACATCTACAACTTTTGCCGACCTCCTGCTCTTGCATTGCACTTCCTGTGAAGTGTTTTGTTCACGGACTCAGTGGAAGAATATGTTATGACAATGGAGTTTTAAGGAAAGCTTTTTGTTTTGTTGTGTCACACACTTTATCCATCCCTTTTTGTCATCTGGTGGTTTTTCTTTCTTGTTCTAGCACATATTTCATGGCTAAAGCTATTTCACAGGCAACCTTGGAAGTCAATCCTTTTTCAGATAACAACTTTTTTCTGCTGATCCACCTTTCTATCTACTTGGAAATCCATCAGACAGAACTTTATTTGGCTAGAATCCTTTATCATTTAATGGTATATTTATAGAATGAGTTAGAATTTCATGCTATTCACCAGCCCTTGGTGAATCACCGATTTTGTTATTATCGCTTTATTTGCAATCAGGAAATTCTGCTTAGGACAATAATGCAGAACATTACAGGCTGTGTGGAAATGCAAAGTGGAAAAAAAAAAAAAAAAAAACAAAAACAAACAAACAAACAAACTGCAAGATACATATAGTACCTTCATATGACAAACAGCTAACATTTCATTTTCTTCAGGAAAGACTTAATTTTTCATTACTTGATGTCCTTTTAAATGTAGCAAGCAGCTCTTCCTGATGTTTTATACACTCAGAATAATACTGTTATGAAACAAAATAAAGGGTTAATTGTCCTTACGGAACATTATGTCAGTTTCTGGAATCCTATGCTATGAATTATCATCATTCTGATTTTACTGAAGAAATCTCTCCTGAACTTCAAAGCCCACCTATTTATTTTTTGTTTGGTCTCCTCTTCACTGTACTGCCTTGAATATCGGACTACCAAGCTGGAGTAAAATTTCTACTCAGTTCCTCTATTCTGATAATATATTAAAGTACCATGTGGCATAAGGTCTAAAAAAGTTTTTAATTTAAACCAAGTGCTAGAATTACACTGTCTTTGGGTTTCCTCATGTTTCCTGGGTTTTCTGTGTCCAGTTCAGGAAAAAAAAAAGTTGTTGAGAGCACAATTTTTGTTTTTGTATCTTGTAAATACCATGATGCATAAATGATTTGTATTGATTATTGTAAAAGTACTGCTATGGATGTTCAGTTTTAAGATATTAGCTGTAGGAATGAGAAATGTTTATGCTTTAGAAGTTACCTCTGATTATGGAATTGCTGTTGAAATACAGTAAAACAAATACAGGTTACTTTATTACTATGGGTGTTGCCTTTCTCTCTCTCTCTCTCTCTCTCTCTCTTTTTTTTTTTTTTTTTTTTTTTGTGCTGAATCAGGTCTTTGTTTTATCAAGAAGCACAAGGTGCTCTTCTTAAGACAGGAAAACACAGCAAAACCCTGGAATGAGGTTGCATAATCTAATGTGCCATATTTGCCTTCTGATAACCCTCACCAACAACATCTAAAAGTAGTCATTTGACTTTTAATGACAGCCACTGTTCATGTTATCTTTACAAATTTCCTTCTTGAAAGAGCTGGTCCTCTTACTGTTTAGATATCTCTGCTTCTACATTTGCAAGAGCAGAGGGGGTGTAGTTGGCCTTGTTTCAGTTCTTACATAGTGTCTGCAAAGATTTAAACACATCAAAGTGTCAGCTAGATTGAATGAGCCAGAATCTATTTTAGAATAATTGAAAGTTTGACTTCCATTTGCCCAAGAACTCTATTTATTTAACTTCACTAAAATTCCTTCAGTATTATAAAATTGCTGTCCTGTTATCTTTTTGTGATTGCACCCCTTCAGTGGCAGCCATCTCTGAAATGTTTCTTACAAAAAACTCAACTCTAAATAAACGTTTTTTGTAACAAAGCAGTGGAAGCGTCTTATAGGGAACTACCTGCTGTTCTGTATGCAAATGGACATGTGCCTATTTTTTCCTCAACATCCAGTAGCAGGAGGAAAACCAGGAGGAATACCTATCACAGAAACCTTTGAACTAACTAAAAAGCAAATTGTGTTTCTTATGTTATATCAGCACCTCTTAAAGAAACAATGCGCCCAACAGGATATTTCTGTAAAGTCTTTAGAAAGTCATAGCTATGTTCTATTCATCTTTATGAAGAGGAGGGAAAAGGACTATTTTTTATTTTTTTTTAAGTTACTTGTAAGCACAGAGACAGACGCTTGTAAGTAGGGGACTGCCTCAAGTTTGGGCCCTGTGTGAAAAGCCCTTGTGTGAGGACTCAAATTGCCTTTCTTAATCTCATTCATAAAGGGCTAACAACAGTTTTAAGACTCTGCTTAATAATTATCACATTAAGAAGGGGCTATATTTACATTTATTTTGAAAATAGTTGATTATATCTCAATACCAAGTTTGAGGTATTGAGGCCTTTTCCTGGCCTCAAAGTCCATCACACTCATAAAAACATGCAGTCTTCCTATCTTCCTCAACCCTTTCCACTTAGAAACACTATGACAGTGGTTCAAATTTTTCATGCAGAAATTCACTCTAAGAGTAGAAAGTGTAAGATACTGTCTCCAAAATCCACAGGTTAACTAATAAGCCCTGAAAATAAATAAACAAAGAAAATCTAGGAAGATAAGAAGGAACAATGTCATAACGTTGATATCTGCACCAAAAGTCTTCTCTTATTTCAGAAGGTTGAAAACTATGCTTTTTACCCTGGCTTGACGATATTTACACACCAGCCTCAATCCTGTCCCATTAAAGTCATAGGGTCTCTAACAAGCCCATTAATGTGTCATCAGGGCATAAGCAAATATGTCCTAAAGTAAACATTCACTCTAAAAAAATTACCTGCTTCTCCACTATGTTGTTCAAAGCCAAGATGTATCCATAAGAATTTTACCTAAATGAAAACCCAAATTTTAAATTTTAATGGAAAATTGAGAGGAAAATATGAGGTAATTTAACTCCTACAGCCTGGATCCTTTCTTTAGTCTTTCAAAAGCCATTTAGGTAATAGAAAAGCCTTTCTACTCACACAGTAGACAATGTCTCTGTTTAGGTCTGCTTCTAATAACATGAATATTATTAATCTCTTCTACAAGCTGTGCTAAGAATCTCTTTTGGGAAGCAATGACATCTTTGCATTATTAATAGCTGATTCAATCTGGCTTGCTGTAGTAACAGCTTTTGCCAGCGTGAGATTAGGTTCAACTAACAGCCTTACGAATTTCAGCGTGTCTTTATCTAGCAGGGTATTATAATACAGTGTTCTTCTGTGCCCAAGAATTGTAGCCAAACAGAAACCATGCCTGCCTGGTATCATCAATCACAAGCAGGCAATTCTCAGCCACACTTACCACATTTTTTAAGAAATTATTTTTCAATCTCCAAGGGAAAGACTAAAATAAGACAATAAACACCTTCGTGATTCTTCCTTGTTTTATTTTTTTTTGCTATTTCTTCATCTATCTTCAAGCACCTCTCCCTGCCTTATGTTAGTTTCTATATTTCTCACTGACTTTTTTTTCTAGTGCATTTTTCCAACTTTCACCAACTTTGTTTCATTTTTCCTTTGAGAATGCCTGTTTGTTTTCTGTACCTCCATCTATTTTTAATTTTCCATCCATGTTAGTAAAATGCCTAAAATGCGATTGAATAGATGTTAGTACTTTAATAGATTTCTAACACCACAAGGGGCAGGACTGGAAAATTGACATTTTGACCCCTCGTTTACTGCCAGATGAGCTATTGGGTGTTCTGGATACATTGGTTCTCCTTTTCCTGTCAGAGCAGACCATTCTTTTGCAGGTATTATCTCATCAGTCTTTCAGACAAGTGTGCACACTAAGCTGGTCTGGCTCATGAGTAATCATTTGTTTTCCACTTTTGTTCATCTTCTTCATTAAATGAGTTTAGGTGCTACAAAAAAGACAAAACTAAGAGTTGGCAGGTGGGTTTGGGAGGGGGAGTATTTATCAGGTGGGGGTAGTTATTGCTGCAAAAGAGGGAAAAATATCTTCTCTGCATTCATTTCCCTTAAGCTGCTGGTCTGAAAGTCTCTTTCAGAAGGAGAGTAGTGTTTTTTTCCTTCATTCACTTTCAGTCCTCATTTTTACTGCAGTATTGTTTTATGCAAGGCTCAGTTTAAAAGCAGACTGGTGGAGTCAGGTAATACTAAAATGTACAAAATGTTTTCATTAAAATATGAAAGAAGATTGATGTTTTCAAAATTTTGAAACATGCTGTTGAGAAAGTTAACAACCTATTGATTTATTTTTATTTTTTTTCTGACCTGGTAGCAACTGAGAGGGAACTTCTGTTTTACAGTGGAAATTCTCCTTCCTCTACAAAGAATTGATTAAATTGTGGATGCAAAGCAAAATCAAGATTCTAGTAGAAAAATATGATTGAAAAGCATTTGACAGGAAGCATTTTTACTACCTGGAATACTGACTTGAGTGTATTTCAGATATAACCAGGAAAACTTTTAAAAAGGCATAGGACACAGTTTAGAAGTAAATGAGAAATAAAAGTAACCAATAGAAGCTGGACAAAACAGTTGTTTGAACCATCTTTTCCTACTTTAAGCCTTATTGCTTTTATTACTGAGACTTTACCTAATATTAGATATATAATTTGTTTTTATTTGCTTTTCTTGCCTTTAATATTAATTTTAGGTCTTTTAGAAAAATTAATAAAGGTTGCCCACTCTTAAAGCAAGGAAATAATTTCCTGAGATGCTGAAGAGAAGGAAATATGCCTAAAACAGGATGATAGAATAGGATGGGTCCTAAATCAATACCATGGACACAAAAACAGTCAGCTCCTCAGAGAGTCTGAGCAGGATACAGATTATGGTTGGCAAGACAAACAAGGAGCATCTGCAGAGCAGCTAAGTCAAAACCAGCCAAGCTAAATTCAGACCAACAACATAGAGGTGAAAAGGTTTGCATTGTGCTGGCTAACCTCAACTATCCAATTTCATTTAACTACTTTTTGGTTCTCACTGTCTAGACTTGATATATCAATCTCATCTTTGTAAGATTAATGTATTTTTTTCCATGAAGTATTGCTTTTAAAAAAGCAGAAACTAAGAGTAAAGATCCCAGGACACATTGTCTTTTTCCCTGGATTCACATTAGGTTGACATTCAAGCTGAATTTGAAGAGCTTTTTGTTATTGCTCAGTGGTATCGATAAACAGTTATCTCATTCTCACAGGAAAATACATGGAAACATTGAAAGGATGTTTAAAAGATCAGGGGAGATTATATGATAAAATAATATTTATACTTTTCACATACCCCAACATAGTCAGAAAATTATTATGACCATGTTTCAGGTTTCATAGTAAGCCCTTTTTGGGAGAAATGAATTATTGCAGGCCTAAGAGCTATGCGGCTGCTGAAAGACTACCAACCCATGATGGTCCCTCCCTCCAGATGAGTGATATCAAAAACATGGTAAGACCTTAATATTTAGCTGTAAAACTCAAGGGAGAATATATTTACATGAAGTGATTATCTCTTATGTTTCTGGACATTCTAAAGATACATTACATTCTCCTAATAATACTTGCCTTCTTTTTGATATGATGTTTTGGAAGAACAGCTTGCACTTATAATCAGTACAATTTATCACCTATCCCCAAAGTACCCTGCCGTTGAAATGCCTGACATATATATTAGGTGTTGTGGATTTAGCAAAAATTGAATTATAAATTGCCTTGCCAGCTTTTGCCTCTGGAAATAATGAAAAAGTGACCTAAAGAAATGTTCTCCTGAAGGATTTATTTTTAGTGGCTATAGAGAAAGAAACAACAAACATGGATTGACCAGATTTTATCATTTTAAGCGCTGAATAGCTTGGTCTCAAGAAAAGTTTTCATTCTTTTGATTATTTTTTTAAAGAAAAAAGACTGCACTGAGAGTGCTCGAATGTCTCTGAAAATAACTCAATTAAGAAAGGAAAAAAAAAATGAAGGAAAAAAAGAAAAAAAAAAAAAAAAGAAAACATTAACAAAACGTTAATTTGTACTCAGTAAGCTATGAGAATTTCAAGGTCTTGTGCCCAAATGAAGTCAAGTTAAATGTCATCCAAAATACTTTCTTTTCTCTTCTCTGGTAAGTGCCATCTCTCAATGAATGAAATTATTTGCAATGGTCTTTTAGAGTTTAACATTATTCAGCTTCTCAGAATAATAGGGCCTTTAATAAGTTAATAATCTAAATTGGCAGGGCTATTTAGAATCTACTTTTAGCAAGTATTCCAGCATCAAATATGGAGCTAACCTAAATGTTAATTGTAAAGGTATTCAAAAATGCAGTAAACTTTGGTAATCCTAATTTTAAACTGACATCTAGTGTTTCCCCATGAATTACATTCTTGTCTCTTGATAAATTCCTGCAGGAAAACAAAATGTACCCTGTGTTCATCTACAGTTATTTAATTTAAAGAAAAATAGTCTACGTGAAAATGTAGATAATTTGACAGTAAGCTTTCATTTTAAAAGATAAATTGAAACTGTAGCCCAGTTTGTGTCATTTATTTAAAAAAAAAAAAAAAGTTTAGAAGTTTTTGCTTCAATAAACTGATGTTGGAACATGAGCTCATATTCTTTGGTAGTTTTTCTCTGTGTGTTTTTTGTTGGGGGGGGGGGGGGGGGAGTAAGTTTAAATACCCAGCATTTTGGGTGTGCGTGTTTTTAATATAAGTGATATGAGAATACAAAATCTTACTGGGGTGTGTTATGTATGTGTGTAAAAAAAATCAAAAGCAGATACTTATCAGTTAAAGATTGCCTCCTTATTATATTAAATATCCTGTTACTAAATGAGCTGATCATAAAACTCTGATGTGTATTTGGTATTACTTGGCAAAAGGTGTTTGAATTGTCTTTTTATAATTGATGCATTCTACAATATGACTGCCAGATTATAGTCACATGAAATTCGCTCAGCAGCTTGACTGCATAGGTTAATAATATATAACTGTCTACACCATGTGGAGAGGAGTGCAGGCAACTGGAATCATATGTTTTTTTTTCCTAAATATGGCTGATAAATATGAATAATATTAGCATTCACTCGTTTCAGCTTACAAAGTGACTGCTGTTCTTTAGGAAGTGATAAAAAGAAACAACTAACAAGAAAGCAAGGAAAGATATAAAATCTGAGAAGGTGAGTCTTTAACAACTGTAATGGTTAGAATCCTTAACCATCAAGAACAAAGGCAAGAATGACCAACATCTTGAGTGAATAAGTGAATAAGTTTGATAAAGTTGAAAACAGATACACTGATGGAAAGACCAAAATAAACTATTTATAATAAAAGAAAGACCGTCACAGAAGGCAGGGGATGAGTTTACAGAATATCCATAAAAGCCTACACAGAAGTGAAGGGCACGAGTTTTGATCCTTTTCACAGTTGTAAGCAGTACCAAGATTAAATCAGTGGAAGGAAAAAACACACAGCAAGAGGAGGAAAGACCAGTTTCCCTGGTGTATTTGTATTTTGTTACATCCTTGTTAGCTTTTAGTGCCTTGCCACTTATTTTTCTCTTTTGTATGGGTATGTACTTGACTCATTGGTCACCATAGGTAACTGAGGATGAAAAAAGAAATAATAAATATAAGCAAGAAGTTGTAATGTATGTGCATTATATAAAATGCATATAAAGGCTTACAAGCTGGGAATATGCTGAAGAAAAGTGTTGTCATCATATAACCACAAAACATCCTGGAGATTAATCCTATGGTGGCCCTGCATGACACCTGTAGTATATGTGGGCATTAGGTCAGAATATTAGCTGAAGCTAATGATGGGCCCATTATAACCCTCCTTAGTGCTCATTACTTAGGGGACCTTTTGAAGGTGCTTTGTATCATTCTCTAGCTGACAAGCTATTCAGTGAAGGTTAGCAACTCCCTCTGAAGTCCTGTTTCTCTGTTGCAGCTAACTACCTAGCTGGGGTCATGGAAGGCACACATGGATCCTTCACCTAACCGACAGAAATAGTATAGGAAATAATTAACATCTGTATGTGGTACAAAGATTTTGAAGGAAAGTAAATTTACTGTTTTTCAAGGTTAATTTTTTTCTGCATTGAGTATAATCACCACAACAATGAATCAATGTTGTTAGCATTGCACTCAGATCTGTGGAGACATGAGTGTGCGTGATGTGTTCAGAAGGCAGTGGATGAATTCTACACAGATGTTCATGGAGCAGCCAAGGGGTTAAAATAATAATATTCCTGTAATCCTGGTTTATACTGTGGGTGAACGATAGAGTTCTTCACCTCCCATAGATCTGGCACTTCAGAGCATCTTTAACTTAAAATGCTCATTCACCCTCTCCTTTTAAGCTATTACTGCAACATCACTGCAATCCATTTATATTCAAATTTTCAGCTTTAACAACTGCACATTTGATCCACAATAAGCTTCATTCATTAAAACTATAATTTACTGCAAGTGTGGAGTGTCTCTCTTGAAAGACTGTATGGATAACTTGGAAAAAACATTGTGTATTTCCCACTTACTATTTCTTGCATATCTTATTGCATAAAAAATAATAAATCTCTCTTGAAATCTGCACATTTCCCTTCCTGTTCCTGCAATGGCCCTAATAACAAAACAAAACACATATATTCAGGGTGATGGACAAAATGGAAGCCTGCCATGCCAGCTCAGTCTTTTCTTACTCTCCCAATTTGAATCTGACCTTGCCTTCACTAGCATATCTATCAATTCCTATTAGGTATGGAAGCTGTTTTTAAAACAGTCATATTTGCTTTCCCTTAAGCCTTGCTTCACACTATAATTTCCCCCAACTTTCTTAGTGATTACTTGCTGCGGTTGCTTAAATAATTACTCCAGTAACTTGTTTAAATCTTTTGTGAAATGCTTAGATAAAATGACTTACTTGCATCCCAAACTATGGAGGTGAAGTTACCCTTAGGGGTTGCATACTTAGCTATTTCCTGACAGGTAGATTTACAGATTTAACAGATTTTTTTTATTTTATTTTATTATTTTTTTTTCTCCAAAACAGCATTCTTTGTACATGTGCTTGAGCACAATGCGTCAGTTTTGGAAACATCAGTTTTATCACAGCAATACTTATTTTTGAAAGCTTGAATCTATCTGCCCACTTTTAGTACAGTGTAACACCTGCCAACAAAGACACAAATTTGATTTGTGATGAATTCAGCTAAATCAAACTGAAAAAAAATCAATGAAATTTAGCAACATTTAAAATGTTGAGTCCAGGTACACATGTTGTTCAATTTTAAAACTATAAATAAATAAAGTACATTTATTGATTAATGATCAGTAGCAAGGGAAGGAATAAAAAAACGTTCTTTGAAAGGCAAGAGAAAATTCCCCCTAAGTAGCACTTCAGATTGAGAATTCTGAGTGCGACTTATTACACTGAAGCCTGAGGTCTTGAAGTAGCACTTGCCTCCTTACTAACTTACCAGGCAGTAGGGGTTACAGGGTATGTGTGTGGGTATTTCTGAAGGGGCAATGAGACACAGGTTTGTCTCCATAACATGTCAGAAGCTACAAAAAAGATCTAGGCGCAGCCAGGAATCAAACCCAAGTCACCTCAGATCAAATGTAGTTAGATCTAATAGGTGGGAATAAAAATGTCAAACAAGAGAGTAACTTGAAGTATCAAAGTACTGAAGCAAACTGGAGTTTTAGCAGTCAAAGCCTCTGTGATATTTTGCAAAAGCTAGAAGTTTACAACCTGACAACCTCCAAGATGGAACTCGCTGTAAAATTATATCACTGTAAAATCACTGAAGAACTTTTGCACTCATTCTTTTCACTATATTTCTGCTTAGCCCACAGCCCCAGAATCCTTCTAATTTCCATTATTTTAAATGCATTAGGCTATGGACATGGGGAAACACTTCAGTCAGCACTTTTTTGAACACTTCTTATGTTCAAAATCATGTAAAAGCTGATTTATTCCCCAAGTAGAGAAGTCTGCTATAAAGAAAATGATCTGTTTCTAGCCTGAGATGACATTTAGCAAGTTTCAGAGAAAATATTCAGGACAAAGTCACAAGCCTCTGAAAAAAAGAATTTTTCACTGGAAATGCTGACAGGTCCTTAAGCAGAGTGGTGTGAACAGCAGAGCTGTAATAAGCAGTAATTTAAAGGCTGTGCACTAGTTAACTATTAGTGCTAGTAAACAAGTGACCCTGATGGGATTTCAAATTAGAGCTTCAAGCAAAACACTTGATATTTAACCCTCTTGCTTTTCTTTCAGCTTATGGAAATAGAAACATTATATCATAGTATTATTGTAGCTCACTCACTTGATAAGGACAGAAAACAGATAATAATAGACAAAACTTCTGTGGCAATAAGAAACTCCATGTTTTGACAAACACAGCCATCAAACCTTTTTTTTTTTTTTTTTCCTAGTGGTAATTACTACTACATTTCTACACCGACCTTTGTTGGCTGTGGCATCTGGAAATGAGAAAATAGTGTCTAACTATACATCCTATTCTTTCATTCAGCAATAATACTCAAAGACCAAGTTAAAAATAACCCCCTCTTCCTGAGCCTCAGCCATTTTGCACAGACCCAAGTCAGATGGCAGATTAGATTTTCCTCAGAAGTAAACTGCTAAGCAAATTCTCAGGAAAAGCTGGTAAAGAATCCAAGAAAAACCCTGTATAAAGCTGGCTAGTCTTTAGGAGCTGCACACAGAAGATTTCCTAGGACTGAGCCCCATGTGCTACCTTCTTAAGAAAACTGAGGGAGGAGACATACTTGAGCAGCTTTCCAGAAATGTGCTGCCCCACTGTATGATACAGCTTGGCTAGATGAGCAGGCAAGTCCTAAATCTCAGTTCTCTTTAACTTGAAGCCTGGACAACCCTGAAGCTCCTGTCCTAACACAACCTCACTACTGATACATTCGGGATTTAGATAAATCAAACTCAGATTATTCAAAAGATGTCCATGGTAATCAAGATACCAAGCTGATCACTGTTGTTAAGAAGCAGGAATAACATGATCTCTGTTAAAGATTAACCTCTCTTTCCTCAAAGTAAGAGATCACCAAAAGATAAGATATACGGTATGAGTTTAAAACAGTGTAAATATACACTGCAATTTGAAGGTGGGCCTGTGTCACAAAACACACCAGAATCTCACTGCCTCCCTACTCTGTTCTCCTCTGGTTAAGGCTGAAGTAGTCCTACTGTCCAGGAAAAGAAAATTGCTGCTTCCTCCTAACCTGAAATTAAGAAGCCCTGACTTACTCTGCATGGAATGCCAGTGACATGTTTAGAGTATGGAAGAGTACTTGATTTATAGCCATAAAATCAAGAACTTTTCTTGTGACTAAACAAAAGAAAACATTTGAACATTCATTTAAACTACCCCAAAACATCAGAGAGATCTTGTGTCATATCTTCATTCACACATACTGTGGTATTGTACTACATGAGCTGTAAACAGCCTAGGAAAATAAAGGAGAGAATTTCATCACCATCACTTACACTGACTTCCTGCAGGTCTGGAAAAAAAACACTGCTCCTTCTCCTTCTGTTTCTGGTAGTCAAGTGAAATAACTTTTCACTAAGAGGTAACTCCTGTTTGATTTTGAGTGTAAAGCAAGCAAGTGACAGACTATCCATTTGATGATACTCCTGTCCAGCTCCCTTAGGGCTTTACTTAACCTCTGGCAAGTGGTAAGAGAGAAGGATTTTCACAGCAACCCCATCGTCTCCCTTCTATCTGCTCCTTAAATATCATGTCTGCTGTGGTTGACTCTGAACTATAAGACTGTGAAAGAAGTCTAGATTTGTCTTAAAATTCAACATGCTAAGGGAATACAACTTAAAGACAACACTTTTTCTGCAAGTGGTGTGAATGCTGTCTGTTCACACAGCACTCTCTATATATAATAGAAATGAAAATGAATAATAAATGTCTATAAAATTTGAGACACTAAAGAATGGCTGTGAAAAGAAATAGTGAAGAGAGAATGAAGTTTAAAAATATTTCTGCTCCATGCTGTTAACATTAATCAGGTGTTGGAGTAGGATTTCATAGAAAACTCTTAATATAAAACTCTAGAAAACTCTTAATATAAAAATATTAAGGTCTCTGTGGCTAGCTTCAAAACAGTGTTAATTAAATATATATATATTATATAATATAATAGTTATATAATATATATGTTATTCCAAGTAAAATACTATCAGAATAAGCATAGTTAAAGCATAGTTAGCTTTTATTCAAGTCATTGTCAGTTTACAAGCAGATTTGTTATAAGGACAGAAGGAAAAATCAATGAGGTAAATAATCTCTAAATAAGCAGTAATCTTGTCTTGCTCTCACTACTAAAAAAAAAAAAAAAAAAAAAAAAAAAAAAAAAAAAAGGATGAAAAAAGATAAATTAAGAAATGTCTGTGTCTCCCAGATTCCATATAACAGGCAAAACAGTCCTGTAATGGGTCTTTTTTTTTTTTAACACTAAGATCTGGAGCCATTTATTGTCCTTTATTCTCTTTTTCATAGGTTTAGTAATAAAGAGGAGTAGTGTAAATGGAGCATACCTTTCTGTGGTGATATTTTTGCAAGTGTTACTAAAGATTTGGCATTTACAATTGACTTTGCAACTAGATATGCTTCAACTAGGAAGTATAGTTCTATGTTTCAGTAATCCTGAGGCTGCAGTATGTTGCAATGTGGAAGAATTCACCCTCCTTGCAACACCAATTACATCTGCAAGAATATTAAACATCTCCCCCAGGTCTCTTTCAAACTCCCTTTCAGCAAAAAGGATTCAGGAAACTTCTTACCCTATCAATTTCCCTCAAAATCCTTTCTCTTGTTACCACATAAAAAAGAAATTATAGAAAAGAGCTGGTAAAGCAGCTCATAGAAGAGAAATGTTTACATTCCAGTTCTCTCATAATTTGTTGTAGTCACTTTCTCATAAAGTTTTTTTTTTTTTTTTTTTTTGTTTTTGTTTTTGTTTTTTTTTGGGGGGGGTGTTTTTCTTTGTTTTGTTGGGTTTGTTTTATTTTGTTTTGTTTTCTAGGGAATAGGACATTTCCCTGTAACATGGTGTAATGTTAGTCACTTTAAAAAAAAATTAGAAATTCCATCTGATACTTCAAGTCATTACAGCACCACATCAGCACTATTGCAACCAGATACAATTCCACTGACCAGGCCTCTAAGCACACGTCTGAATTTTCTTCATAAAGTCCCAGCATATACTTCTAAGAACAAGGGAAATATATCCTTAAATTTTCACTAAACTACTAAATTAATTATTCACAGATATAAGCAAGTGGTCACAATATTCCTTGCATATTTGCAGGAAAGCTACTCTCCAGCAGAAGCAAGCCAGACCAACTAAGATGCCAGTACTGCTTAACGGGGTTTGATTTGTGCTAGGGAGACAACACAGTCCAGTAAGCAGCACAAAAAAGCTCCCCAATCTGAGCTGTAGCATTATCCATTTGAGGAGACACTTTGATCTAGTCATTTGGGAGCTGCAGTTTCTCAGTCAGTAAGACACAAATCTTTGTGCCGACCCACCTCTGCAACACATTTTGCCAGTGGAAAAACACTACACCGACCTATGTTCCAATTTGTGTAATTTTAGTCAGTATCTGTGATTGCTTTTTAAAACATGCATTTTGAATTAAAGAGGACAAAATGGTTTGCCTGTCCTCAGCCTTTTTCTGGTCCTGCCAGACCTAGTTCTGTTCATCTTCCTGCTGGTTCCAGATATCTGCTGTGTGATCCTATTCTGGCACGCCATTCCTCTCTCATGTCTCCAGAAACTCCTATTCTCATTACTGAATGAGTACATTTAGCAAAATTAGTCATGTAGCCTAGCTAATTGCTTTTTTTTTTTTCTGTTTGTTTTTGTTTTTTTTTCTCATTCTTTTTTTTTCTCCTTTTCTTTTTTCTTTTCTTTTCTTTTCTTTTCTTTTCTTTTCTTTTCTTTTCTTTTCTTTTCTTTTCTTTTCTTTTCTTTTCTTTTCTTTTCTTTTCTTTTCTTTTCTTTTCTTTTTTCTTTTCTTTTCTTTTCTTTTCTTTTCTTTTCTTTTCTTTTCTTTTCTTTTCTTTTCTTTTCTTTTCTTTTCTTTTCTTTTCTTTTCTTTTCTTTTCTTTTCTTTTCTTCCCTTCCCTTCCCTTCCCTTCCCTTCCCTTCCCTTCCCTTCCCTTCCCTTCCCTTCCCTTCCCTTCCCTTCCCTTCCCTTCCCTTCCCTTCCCTTCCCTTCCCTTCCCTTCCCTTCCCTTCCCTTCCCTTCTTTTCTTGCTTTCTTTCTTTGTTTCTAAGAAGTAGGTTTGAAACAGTTTACATTTGAAGTCAGGTGCACTAGATCAGGACATAGCAAAAGATTTGGCAGTGGAACAGAGTTCTTTCACTAGATTTGTCCTGCTAAGCTGAAAGTATTTGCCTTTTAAAACTTTATAGAATAATAATCCACGATGAACTTTCATAACCCATAAACAGTTTTTGCTTCTCGTTGTTCAGTTGTTTTTTTTTGTAGTAAGCTTAGGGCTTCATCCATAGGTACTGAGCCAGCCTGATCTTCATTAGTATAATCATCATTAAAGATATTCAGGACCTCATCTTTGGTTGGGGGGAGATAAAAAATAAATAAACAAACACTCTGGTTATTAGAACTTCACTTGGATATCTGTTTCATTTCTTCAGATATAGATATATAGGTATATAGATATATATTTTTTGGCTTGCAATATTTATTATAAAATCTCCTTTTTCCTGTGTACATTTTTTTCCAAGTTTTCAGCCTCTATTCTGAAACACAAGGGACTGTATAGTTTATCAAAATCCATTTTGCAGAATGAAATCCTCATTTACAGGATAAAAGTAATCACTAGTTTCTTTTTTTGAAAGATAAAAAATAAACATCTGCTCACTGAAAGGTATCATAAGAAATGGGCTATCACAACATTACACATCATGTTCCTTGCTTATTCAGTTTGTTGTCTATTTAACCTTCTGTCAGAGAAGCTTGTCTTCAACATATGCTTTCTATACAGCCTACTGGTGTAAAAAATAATTATAATGTTTATTAAATTAAAATAATGAGGTTTATATGAACTTTCAATAATGCAGACAGGCAGACTATAACTGTAAACCACATGCTATATACTTTGGACTTTTACGGCTTTTAATTTATCAAAGGAAATAATTAGCACACTTTGTGGCAGCCAGTGATGGAATTTATTCATTTGGAAGCCATGGGTTTCCTGTCATTAAAACTACATCATGTCCTTCCTTTTCTATTAAACTTCAACTGAGGGCAGTAAGAAGTCACTAAAAGGAAATGAAGAGTTTTTTTGGCAACATTCGCATGCAATGATTTAATACTGCTAAAAGATAGCAACCCATAATGTATGCCAATAAGGGATGAGGGTTCCAATTACCACATTATTTCCTTTATTTGCTGCTTTGTTTGTGGCTCAATTAACTGTGATTTGCAAAATCACTTCAATAAATTTATTTTCTCTTCGTTGGCTTACTGCATTTTTGGTTCCTAATTACAAGTGCTTCTTTTGTGGCAAATAAAATGATTTAGATCTTTAACCAATATATTTAGATTTATATGTCATAGGATATTACCTTTTTTCCCTTCAAAGTAATCGATCACTTCTCATTAACTAAAGATTCTATTTGGCTAAAATTAATGCTTTTGTTTTTTCTTAGGCATTTTTTCAAATATAGCTAGCAAAATACTTGGGTTTTCTTCAAGTAGAAAAGAAGCAAAAGTGCCAATAAAAGTTTCCTTCTCATCCACATCTACACACACAAAACACCCTCTGCCTTATGCACACAGCTATAAATGGCTTCTGCAGACCAAAACCTGCATCACAGAAGTAGCTCAGCCCAGACTGAAGCTGACTGAAAGATGCATGTCCTTTTTCTTCAAAGGAGGTCTAAAATCAAATTACCATAGAGACAGATTTAGCTTCTCTTTTACAGGAGTGGGTGGTCCTTCCAGGTCATGACCAAGGTACATCAACAGCAGCAGCAGAATGCTGAAGCATCAAGTATTTTATTAAGTGATACCAGGAAATGTGAAGGAATAGATGATATAGAGTACTGTAAGATCTTTTCATTCATAATGACATTAGTTAAAAATTATTCAAAATGTGTATACAGTCTGAGCCAGTCTTCAGCAGCTTCGCAGAAAATGAAATCTTAAAATGCTTAGAAGAATTATATATTACCAGCGTCTATGTTTGCTGTGTTTGATTCAAAAAAAAAAAATGTATCACAATTAATTTATTGTTTGAATCTTCCAGCTGCATACTTGACTCCTATATCTAGGATCTAACAGACAACTTAACTAAGGCAGACATTAGATATCCACAATATTTATTATCAAAACCTATTAAATTTGGGGGTATGAAGTCTTTAAAGCAATGTGCAGACAATTGTAAACAGGACCTTTACTGTGGTTCAATGGAAAAATGTTTAAATTCAGGAATATTTCCTCATAACCAGTAAAGTTGGACAGTGATATTGCTGCTGAGTTTGCAAATTAAGATGTAAGATCAGAGCTAGCTAAGATTGTCATATTGTCTCCTCTAATTTGGAAAAGTAGAACTAGGTTAGAGAGAAGCCCATAAAAGAGACTTTATGACTCTCTTCAAGGCTGACATAGAAGCCAATGCTCCAATCCCTTCTCCCAGCCTCTTGCAATTACATTTCCGCAGGAAGAAAGAAAAGGAATTAGAAACAGGATAATGTAGCTTTAAATCATTTCTCTTAGCCTTTGCCTTCTAGTGAGAGCCCAGAGCTTTTTTAACGTGCTTCTTATATTGTTTAGTGTTACGCAACAAAAAGCACAACTTGTTTGACCCTTCCTCAATAAAAAAATCATTTTGTTCTGACATCCTATAAAATCTGTGCATGAGCCTACTGAGCCATAGTGTCTTCTCCAATTGACAAGGAGCAAGTACTGTAAACATATACAGTAAAGATTCCTTGTAGACACACTTAAGGTAATTATGATAAAGCAATGCATGTCATTAATATTCCATAGTAGCAGATAAGCATGCGCTACTATTACAAAACAATGACATTTCCAAAGCTGACAGCTATGTCATCACCAAACATTAAAGTTCCTGAGTCATCAGGATGTGATATCTTGAGTGGATTACATTGCTTGCGTATGAGCAGGTATGACATAGCCCATGAACTCATAGGAACACAATGTGTTTTCCTATGTCATCCAAATCTGACACTGCCTCAGTGTGGACAGATTAACATCCTAAAGAAGAGCAACATGTGAATATTTCTGACCCAACATCACTAAAAGAGGCTGAAATTTGTAGTTGATAAGAATGTTTCTCCTTCCTCCCCACCACTACCAAACAGTGAAGGCCAGTTTGCTAAAGGTCACAGTTGCTGTTAGTAAATACTGTAGTACTGTGTATGTGAGTAACAATTATGTTTCAGTACAAGAACATGTAGAAAACGTCATTTATGCATACTAAAAAGAGAACTCCCGAATAAAGATGTTGTGCGATACTTTCAGAAGTCATGCTTTTATTTACGTCAATATTTGCAATGCTTTTACAGTAGCTTCACCAAATCCTGAGTCTGCAATATGAACACAAAGATTTAATAAATTAAATGCCTATATAAAATCCAACCAAAATCCTGTTTTATTCCAGAATTATGATTCTCCAGCAACCTTATTTGAGCACACTCCTATTTTTACAACAGTTCTTCAAAGAGTTTATACTCCAGTATTCACATGCTTTAACATTAATTTCATTTTGAAATTTGTCCTAATGGTGAAGTTCTATTATTATGTCTATTGTTAAGACTAGGAACTGTACGTTCGGGAGACTAAGGAAAAATATCTTCATTAATTTTAGATGTCCAGTGTGAGATATATAGGGCCATTTTCAGACAGCATAACCTTAAAACTATTTAAAGATATTAAACAGTGGAAAATTTTAACTTTGAAAATAAACAAAATCTGAAATATTTTGGCTCACAATTAAAATGCTTCAGTAATGAAATACTACCATTCTACCTCAGGCAGCTGTAGTTCATAATCTTAATATTCCCATCCTCCTCTGTAGCCCAGGCTTTCTGAGCAAAACAAGAGTAGTAGAAAGAGACTGATTTGTTATACAGTGCCTGATTACAGTGTTGAAGAACACATAGCCCGGCTGCCGATTTCAGCCCATGAAGACACATTAAGAAAGGAGAAAAATAAATAAATAAATACAGATCCATTAAGATATTGTGTCTGACTATCTAAACTAAAATATTTTGGTTCTCACATATTTGGTTTTAAGAAAAATGTATGGACAGCTACTGCATATAAGAATAATCTAGCTGAAGTTTTTTTTTCTTAAGGTAAGGAAAGAAACATTCATTGCAGCTTGCACCTCCAAAGAGGAGCTCCCTTCACCTTCAGGAGCAGTTATGAGCACTTACCACTTCAGCAAAGTGAACCTTAGAGACTCAAGTCAGGTGTCTAGAAAATAAGAGCATATGGTGAAAGCTGGAATCAGGGAGGCAAAGAAGAACTTTCTCACCACAGTACACAGCCCTACAGATCTCTCTCAAATGCTTTCAACTACTTTCCACTCTGCCTGCTTTCTATTATCACTTCCATCCCCAATATTCTGTTACTTAAGGGCAGAATGGCAGGTTTTCTCTGCTCTTTTTTTCAACCTGAGGTTAAATCTGGGGCTTGTTAATACTCATATGAATGGGGGAATTCAGGAATTGAGTGCTTTCTTTGCTTTCTTCTGATGCTGTTGAAGTGCATTCCAAGCCTTCCCCCCTCCCCACCCCCACCCCCACCCCCCCTTGGATGAAGATATAGAGTTTAAATGTGGCACCAGTAATTAAAAGAGATGAAGTGAAGGGCCTGTGCCTCCTTGAAGGAGAGTTTCCCAGCTTTTTTAGGGCTCTCCTTACTTCCTGGACTAGAACTAGTCTGAGGTAAACCCTCCAAAAATGCATAAACTTTGTATGTGTTAACTACCTGGATCCACAGCTCCATACCTGTTTGGTCCTACCATTTGCTAACAAGACCATAGCCTTAGAGGGCCAAGGCTCCCCATGAAATTTGAGAGAGGAGTGACTATGCCTTGAGTAATTTGTAAGAGATGAGTGAACTGAGCTGTCTGGCAACAGGATTAAGATGTTAGTCAGGTCAGTCTGTACAACTGGTGGAAAATGTTTAAGGGTCAAAAAAAAAAAAAAAAATCAGATTACCAACAGCTGAGTATGCATCATCAGTGCTCTAGTTTTGGTCTTGCAAGTCCAACAGGGTTTTTCTCTGACATTGCTTACAGGGACCTAGGGTGGGAGAAGAGGTAATGAAAGAAAGGAGCACCATGACTGGATAAAAATGGGGAAGAAGGAGGCAAGAAAAGCAGGGTAAAGAAATACAGGAGTTAGTTGAGAAGGTAACAGGACAAAAGTAGCACAACAGAGCAGGGACGGAAGAAGATGAATGCCAGCAGGTTTTGATGAGAAGGGCCAGGGGTGGGTGAAGTGAAAAAGAGCTGCCCAGCTTACCAGCTGGGGTAGGAGGCAAAATAACTGTCATGTCCATGAGGGCACCAGCAGCCCTGACCACTCCCTGAGGCTCACCCCACCCTGCCCAGGGCCCAGGGCCCCATTTCAGCCCCCAAGGGCCATCAGTCCCCACCCCTGTGACACCACTGCAAGGCTGGTCTCCAGCTCTACACAGCCTCACAGGCCCATGTCCCGGCTTGGCCTTGGCCTTGCCCTGTTCCCAGAGGGAGGCCCGATGCCTGGGCCTAGAGCTTCCCCAGTGCCCTCAGATGCCTGGCTCTGACTGGGGCATTGGGATGGGCCCTGGCTCTGGCACCCTGCAGCCCAAGCAATACCCTGACAACAAACCTTTCACCTACAGCTCAGCTACCAATTCTGGCATGAAATATGGAGCTCTGGGGTTTACTCAGCTCCTTTACTTTGCACATACTTCTGAACTCCCCTCCCACATCAGACCTCTGTACCTGCTCCAGTGAGACAACACAAGCATACAGAAAAAGGGTCACCAGTCACTCCCCACTTACATGGTTCAAGTAATTATGCTGTAGTTCTTGAGGCCCTAGTGCTGCTGTTGGATAGTTCAGCTGTTGTGGGTTGGTTTTTTTTTTTCAGTTGGCATCCTACCCCCTGAAAGCTTCTGTAACAGAACATTGACACTGTGAAGTCAACCTAATGGAAATTCAGGAAATATAGTAGTTAAGACTGTTATGCACCCATTTTCACCTTTCTGCCTTTATGCAGTTGCATTCTGATATGCTTATTAATTAGGTACTCGTATGTGTTGTTGTTTGGGAACCCTTCTTCAACCAGTGCAGAGAATGTGCTGGATGGAAATAGAGAGGCCTCCTTCATTCACAAATTGCCTCTAAGACTTCTGCTATTCTTTGTCAAAAGTGGGAGTTTATGCCAGGAGTGAGAGAATATGAAGGGAAAAGGGTTTTGTAGACAAGGTGAAAAACAAAAAAAACAAAACAAAAAACAAAACAAACAACAAAAAAAACTTTTAACAGTTCCTTTTTTGTTCTTTCTGCTGAAGAATGAAGCTGGTTCTTGGTGTTTTGTTGTCTGCCACCTACTCCATACCCCTAGCAAGAACATACCTATTAAGGGAGGATGGGGCCTCTTCAATAGCTAACTTGGTGGCTGTGGATACAGATGGAGGTGTTCTTCAAACTGTATTGTCTTTTGCAGATAGATTAAAATAGTAAAGCTTATGAAGGGAGAAAACCTCCCCGAAATGTCTGAATGTGAAATAAGTGAGAGGCATGTCTTTGTACAGCTGTCCAGACATCAACTGAGGGGACTATGTACAAAGTTTCTAGAATTGGAAGAGAGGTTTGTGAATAAAATACAAAAAGAAAAAAAAAAAAGAAAAAAAAAAAAAAAAAAAGACCATCAGCTGGTTTCTTTGTGAAGCATGGGTCCTTGCAACTAAGAAAATAATTCATGAGTTGTAGCTTATAATAGTTGTATCTTATAATCAGATTAAAAACTGATTAAAAACCAGAACAGATTACTGGGAATAAAATTGGACCAATCCTAACTAGAAATAACATCTAAACCCAACCTAACTTCCCACAAAAGGACTTTAAAATCTCATGAAATAATTTTTCTTTTTTTTTTTTCCTTTCCAATTGGTATAAGCCTTTGTACCTTCAGACACTATGAAAGTAAATATCAAAACATATGAAAACTTAATTTTGAAATATCTCTGAACTGTTCAAAACACCCTTCATAATCTAACAAATCTTTGTCTAACAAAAGCTTTGCTCATCTATAAGTAATGGGATTTAGAAAACGTCATATGTATGTTTTATTAAAGTAAACAGTGTTTTAGTCTACAGATAAATTACCTTGAGTTGCTGGCTTTTTTCTTTTTGTGTTTATAGCAAAATTAAATATAGGAGATTACATCAGAATTGCATTAAAAACATTTTTTATAACAATGTGGAAAATATTGCATTAAATACTGGATACTTTTTGTGTGAAAACTTGGATATATCCTCTATTAAAAATGTTAAATGTTTTGAACAGAGCTGCTTGGTAAGCCACTAATGACTGAGAAAGTACTTGAGGGAAATATCACCTAGACTTGCCCATTTTCATATTCCTTTGGGGGTTCTGGTTTTGGCCACTGTTGTAGACAGGATACTGTGTTACATGGATCTTGTTTTGATCTACTATGGCTGCTTTTTCCAGTCTTAGAAATTTTACTGCTTCCTAATTCTGGTGCTATGTGATGATCCTTCCCAGTTTTAATATGGGTGGATATTTCCTGAAGTGGAATAAAATATAAACCACTGTATACAGATTTTTTTATTATTAAAAAAATAATAATAATATTAAAAAAAAAAAGAGAAAAAAAAGAAAAAGAAAAAGATCAGGTGTTCATTCCTATTAAGGATGTCCCCTCAGTGTAGTCATGTTAATAAATTTTATGCTGTCAAAACGATGACAGAGAAAGTATGATCAGATATATGGGAAGAATGAGCAGTAGCAAGGTGTAGGTCTGAAGTGTCAGAGGAATACTGGTATGAAAATAAAAGTTGACCAAACCTGAAAGTGAATAAAATAAAAGGAAAATTGCATTATTTGACTTAAAAAAAATAAAATACTAATATACTAAATAATAAATAAATAATACTAAAAAAATAAACTAAAAAATAACTATAAACTAAATAATACTAAAAAAAATAATATCTCAGTGACAAGTGAGCAAATAGATGGAAGCATCTCTGATGAAGGGCCTGGAACACAAGTCCTATGAGGAGCAGCTGAGGGAACTGGGGTTGTTTAGCCTGAAGAAGAGGATGCTCAGGGGACACCTTATTGCTTTCTACAACTACTTGAAAGGAGGTTTGGGGGAGCTGGGGGTTGGCCTCTTCTCTTGTGATAGGACTAGAGGGAATGGCCTCAAGTTTCACCAGGGGAGGTTTAGGTTGGAAATTAGGAGACATTTCTTCTCAGAAAGAGTAGTCAGGCATTAGAATGGGTTGCTCGTAGAAGTGGTGAAGTCACCATCTCTGGGGGTGTTAAGGAAAGGTTGGACCTGGTGCCACGGTTTAGTGGGTGACATTGGTGGTAGGGTGACGGTTGGGCCAGGTGATCTTGGAGGTCTTTTCCAACGCTAATGATTCTATGAATTACAGAAGAAACTCTGGAAGTGGCTAAGAAAAATAAGAAAAAAGGAGTTTGTGGTATTGTTGCCAGAACAAACACAAAGGAGGAAGAAAACCTTCAAGAGAACACCATTGTGTGAAACCAGAAAATCCAAAACCAAATAAATTCAATAACTAGAACCAATCTACCCATAGCTCAGGGGGTAGAGAGGGGAGACATGGTCTTGTTGTGTTTTTTTTTTTTATCCGTATTATATTTTTAAGCACACGAAGCTTAATGCTGTATCTATGGGAAATGGTATTGCATAGGGACTGTATATTGAGGATATATTTAAAATTCTTCCGATAAAGAGCATTAGAACTCTGCAACTGCATATTAAACAGGTTGTTCTCAGATACAAAAGCATGATATCATACCGCTGGAGCTCCACCATGCATGCTGATGAAGCTTTGTATTTGAAGTAAAATCACATTAGATGCAAAATCACAGGGAGGTCATGCAACATGATCAAATAAGATTATGTGTTAGCTTTGAGTCTTTATTCAAATCATAATGCCATGCTGATTATATTCACGTAAACAGTATTTGAATTTTTATATGAATAATACAATATATATATATAATACTTATATGAAGATATATATATATCTTCAGCTAATCGAAGGGTAGGGTGTGAGCAGAATTTGACCACAAGACATAAATAGAGGTTAAGCTATTTCAGATATATAAGTCCTTTTGACATTTAAAATTGCTCTCAGAGTCTGAATAATCACAGTCCATGCACAAAAATCCTTGGGATTTTTTTTTTTTAAATTTTTTTCCTGTTTTAGGTTGCTACCATTTAGTACATGGGGCAACTATGAATGCAGTCACAAATCTATGGGCTCTAGACTTTGTGCTCACATACAATGTATTCAGCACTATAAAATATAAATGGACAGATAAGCCCTACTTTATTTATTTATTTATTTATTTAAAAAAGAAAAAAATCACTGCCAGCTTGACATACAGGTTTAAATAAACACTCCACATGGAAGCTGAAGTTCAGGTCTTTTATTGAACTTAAGAACTTTAAATGTATAGTGTTCATGTAGATTCAAATTCAGGGTCTGACATATACTCAATCTTAGTTAAGACCTAGGTATTTTTGTTGGCAGCAGAATTAGTGCTAAAATCATAACACATTCCAGTTTTCTCATTCTACTCCAGTTTAGTTTATGAATTATCTAAGAGGATATCCATATACAGTTCAAAGAAAGTTAACGGGTCAAGATCCAGTGTCCCTGGAACTTCACTAGTCAGATCTCAAAACTGTTTCAAACTAACTTTAGTGAATGCCTGAGGTACAGAGACACTAGTTTATTTGTTTAGGCAATAATTGTCCTTTGCCTCCAGAGTAGTCCTAAAATTGCTTCTATGTTTAGAATCAAGATTGGTCTGTTAAGGCTGCTTGTCACAAAGTTTCACCTCTTTTTAGAACTGTTTATTCCCAGTACCCTATTTCCCAATTTAGTCCATTATGGAGTTTGATTGATGCATCTGCCTGTCACAATATAGCAAGAACACTTGAATCCTTTATCAGATGCCTTAGGCAGTACAATTACTATTTAAGGGTTATAGTGATATTATTTTTTAAAGGTTTATTGCCTGCTTTTCTGAGCTAACATTATTATTTGCATCTATCATGTTTTTTACTCTCAGTTTGAGGGGGAAAGACTGTGTGAAAATACATTCATGTCAAAAATACTTAGAGACCCACTCTTGTCCCTCAGCTGGAATTTACTGCAGTCAGTGAGATTTGTGTATATAAATTATAAATAAATTATTAACAACAGCAACAACAAGAAGAAAAAAGTTTCTGGTCTTGTTCCATAGGCTAAAATATTGTAAAATCATATCCTCTTCAGCAATTGAAAATTAGGTAGCATTGCTTTTTAGCCAATAATACAATAGATACATGTATTATCTGTACAAGGGACAAATCCAAGCTGTTATAGCCTCAGAAAAATAAACTAGGAAGGAGACTTAAATCATCCTGCCTGTCCCTTGCCCCAAAATATGATAGCTGTGTTATTCCTGAAAATATTTGCTTGGCTTGTGACTGAAGATTCTCCAGAGATGAGATACCCAAAATTTCCCTAGACAATCTTTTATGGTTATTAACTTCCCCAAACTCATTACCTAATGAGTGAGAATGAATATTCCTTGTTGAATTTTGGGTCTATTCTTTCTTGCCATGGCCAGCATGGACACAGAGATTAGATAATTACTTTCCTCTTTGCAACCCTTTGTTTGGAAGCGGTGACAGTGCAACTCATTTGAGAAGTATGGTTCAGTCTTTCTCTTTAACACCTACAACTGTCTTCAAGGGACTTCTCCATGGTTTAGGAAATATAATATAGGGATTCCCATGGTGGAATGAAAGAGAAGCAGGAAGGAAACAAAATCTTCCTTATGACCTAACTCTGTCCTTTAGTTCTTTTCATCCTGCTCATTCTATCCTTTTCAAATTACAATGTCTTGAAGATAACTTCATATCTAAATATCTGGCTACAAGAGCTGCAAGAACACTTAACTTTGATTTAGACTAAACTCTAGTCTTTGCAAATATGAACTCGACAGCCAACATAATAAATAAATTCACAGGTGCATGCATATAAAACGTGAAGCTAGTTTTACCAGACTTTTGTTTTTTATTTTCTGTTTGCGTTTGTTTGTTTTTATTTCTATACACTTTTAAAATATTTGTACATCTCTAGTAAATCTCACAATAGTTTTAGATTTTTATGATTCATTAAACAATGTGTTAACAATCATATTCAATTGTTGCATTTATAATTTAATAGTAATAAATGGACAAATTTCATATAAGGTTGAATTTACCAGCAGCCGCTTGATTATTTTGATCAGTTGTTTTTAATATAGTGGCAACCAGTAACCATATGCATAAGTCAATGAAATTTGCAATTTCATTGCAAATGAATTAGACCTGTATTTACTAAGCTGTGTTCTACTTTCAGGTACTAAAATGAGCATAATAGCAAAATCTGTTCAATGGAGAAAAAAAAAAAAGAAAAAAAAAAAAGAAAGAAAAAAAAAAAAAAAGGAACAATAGGATAAGCAAGAACATCTGCTCTTTTTTTCCAGGCAGCCAAAATCTATGTCAATTTCTATGCCACTGTCCTGTTAGATTGATCTGGTTCCCAAGGTTTGTGAGAAAACAGCTATTTCCTTACTGTGGCTGTCTATTTTAAATTAACATAACTTTTCTGGCTCCTGCTATCATTTCTTTTCTTTTTTTCCTTTCTTTTTTTTTTTTTTCATGTTTTATGTGAATTTTCTGTAGTAACATTTTTTCTATATTGATTTCAAATTTCTCTGACTTGAACACTCTTTATCCTCACTCATTTCAGAAACTGCTGCCCTGATTCCTCTCTCTGTCTCTTTCACCTGACAACACCCCACCTCACATTGTGTCCCTGGTCTCTCATAATAATAATTATTATTATCCCTGGTCTCTTTCCATAATAATATTGTTCCTCCAGCCTAAAACTGAGTTCCCATATTTGGTATTTTCATCATTTTTCATATCCATCAGAAGTGTTCCAGTTCTTCATGGGGACATATAGTTCCTGAACTTTCTGTCCTGCAATTTCATAACTAGTCTTCTATGACAGATTAACTGGAAAGATTTTAAAACATCAACTTATTTAGACCTACATATTAAACTTTCTATCCAGATTTCTTGAGACTTTAAAGTTGGTGGGACTGGCTGCAACATTTCACATGGGTCTTCTACATTTGCTTGTTTGTGCTTTTTGTTTGTTTGTGATTGTTTGTTTATATATATATATATACTTGATGCCTATTGTAGCCAGAAATCCAACAGAGGTCTGCTGCATTCATTATGTCATCTGTTCTGGCCAGCCCACACAGACATCAGACTCTGCTCAGAAAAAGAAATTTAATTTGGCTTTTGCCAAAGCCTCTTAAAATTCCCCCCCCCCCCCCCCCCCCCCCCCCACTAGAATTGAATAATCAGTGAACATAAAGAAAAGCATGAACTTAATATATATGCACAATTTTGCAGAAAGGAAAATGATGAACTATCCTGTCAGCTAATGTAAATCAGCATGGTTTGTTCAAGGACAATAGAGCCACTTTAAAGTGGTATCAGCAACAGCTAAGGACTTGGTCTTCTCTGTATCTGCAAGATACTTTTCAAGTCAAATTCACTTGGATCTAAAATTCTGCAGTGTCTTTTCTGTTCCTGCTTTAGTCTTGTTCCTGCCATCTGATTATTCCACAATGTGAGTAACCTCCCTGCTGCAAACACTGAGATCAAAGGATATGCTGTTGCCAAAAGCTGTTTCTTAACAAACCATTAAGATGTTTTGCTCTACAATTGCAGCTCTAGGTGGCTGAAACTTTTAATAGCTTCCAAGAATCCTAAATTCCTATTTTAAAATAATTAAAACAGCTGAGATGTAGACAGTCTGGTGTCTCTATTCATAGCTAAAACAAAAGGTATATTTTGAATTTTGTTTGTTGATCACTGTTTACTAACACTAGGACTTGTAGAAAATGTCATTGTTGTTGAGTAATGTGAGTCAGGATTTACTTTTCTCTCTAGGCTCAGTCCCTATAAGGAAAGCTACTAGAAACAACAGTAGCAGGGAAACTATGCAAAAGATGAGCAGTATGTTTGTTATCTATACTAAATTTTATGCAAATTAATTTATCTTTGTGGGTTTATTCCTGGAACAGTATGCCAAATATTTGGCATCAGGTTTTTACTGGGAAACTCCTTCACATTAAGTGTGCCCACTTTATGAGAATTATTAGCTTACCTCATGTTGGTTTCTACCTAAAAGAAAAGCTAGCTGTATTTTTGGAAATATGTAAAAGTACACATAAACTGATTTATTCAAAATTAAAGTGGAAATTACAAAATATTTCAGTGCATATTACCAAATTACAACTGATTCTATTACAGTACCCCTGTATGTAAAGCTGTCCTTTTATGCATAGTGTCATATTCTAAAACAGTTTTTATTTTTCATGTTGCAAGAGTTTCTACATATAGATCACATCTAAATCCTCTGTATCAAAAATGTTTTCATTTGAACCACATAAACTGGTGCAGAAGCATGTAAATCATAATCTTGACAAATATTCTCTAGAAATTGAAATGAGTCCTACTGACACGATAAGTCTAACAACACCAAATTTAAGGCTGCTACTGAACATATGATATAGGCAGTTTTTTAGATCACAAGTTTGATTTTTCTGTGTATTGTCAGTAAAAACTGGTAGATCCTTGACTGTGATTGTATGAACTTCTGAAAGACTTCACATTAGATAAATGCAGGATTTAGGTTCCTGACTTACCACTTAGATCCTTCATGGATTCAGTTTATGATCCCTAAGATCATCTTCAGCTGTTCATCCCTTCATAAACATTGGTCTTCAAAGGACTATGCTTTGAAATAAAGATTATTTGACTTTTAGTTCTGCTTCTGTTCAAGGAGATGAGTTGTCCTACAGCCTTGCCTACATTTTAGTGTTCTGAAGTCTGAAAATCACATTCTGATCTTTCTAAGAAGATAATAATCAGATCTTTCAGCTCTTTTTTGGCTTGCAGTAAAGAATGTGTTAATAAGGTTTTAGTTGGTACAGTCTGCTCTTTCTTTCATTTCAACTGCCATTTATCAATGTCCTCAAAGTACTACAATTCAGCTTATTTGTGGTATTAGGACTCTCCACGTAGATTAGGATAATAAATTTTAGATGATCTGTTTTCAGAAGCAGAGATATTACTGCCTAAATCTAACAGGGAGGAGAATCCTTGTAAAAAGGAGGAACCCTTGTTTTAAAAGGTCCTTTGTTTTAAATGATGGCATAGTTATTAAAAAAGTTGAATTATGTTCTTTGAATTTCTTTAGATATATTAGAATTTTGTAAATCAGGTTCAGCATGTTTCTAGGCATTTATGCAGTTGTTAAGGCTCTTACATGCAATTCAGCAAAGAAAGTTCCATTTCATGTATATCTGTAGACGCACTTCTGCTTTCTGAAACTGGGAGAACAGTAGTGTATGTCTGTAAATCCACATAATATTTTAAAGTAGTTCACTTAGAATTTTTTTTATTATTTTAGGTAATCATGAGTCTGATACTTTTTTTTTTTTACTTTTTTTTGTGATTAGGTGGCAAGTATTATTTTAATTCTATGATTGCTAAAACTGTTATCCCTAGTACAGTGGGATATAAAAGTATAGTTAATATGCATATAGCCTGTATGAGAAATAGTTTTGACTTTTAAACTATTACTAATCTTTTAATTTAATAATATATCACCCCTGAAAAAAATATGCTTGCAACAATGGAAACTTATAGGCAAAAAGTCTTGTCATGGGAACAAATGTACAGGGATGATTGTCTGTTTTCTTAACTAATCATTGCTTTTCTAGAGAGGAAAATAGTATCTTTAGCAGAATTGTGAGGAGTGGAAAACAGTTTGTGACCTCTCACTGACTCTCTTTATTAAGTTCCAAGGGAAATCTGCTCCACTGCCATGGTGGATAAAATGAAGGCGAAGGAACACAAGAGTGAAGTGTCAAATAGTGCTTGGCAAGAAAAATGGAGGTTACAGTGCCCTTGCTGGTGGGACTAGTAAATGAGGTCCATAAACAGAAAGCCCTCAATTTCCACTGCTTTCCAGGATAATGTATGTCTCATGGTTCCTTTTACCTCCCAAGGGAACGGGGTGCTCCTGTGGACTTTATGTTAAAGTTACGTAGATATTGTTTGTCCAAAATGTCTTCTTGGTCTTCTGGAAATCAGGAAACAATCTGGTATTTGAAGAGTTTTCAGAAAATAGCCCTCATACCCAAACGTTTGTTTAGTTTCACATCAGTGTTACCTTCATTATGGTTGAAGTTAGCTGGGAATTCTTTCTCAAGCTTCACATGTTAGCCAAAAGTACACACATGTTGGATTTTCTCTTAAAGACCCATGGAAACATGTCCTTATGCATATTCTTTTCCTGCCTTCTTTTGTAGTCTACATGTATTACAAAGCAATGGATTACCTTGACAACAGCCACCTGAACTGGTAAACTTTTCCTGGTAATTTGTTCTTTTTTGGTTCAGAATTACAGGTTAGGGTCAAGCCATTCTGGGGCCAGAGTAGACTGTAAAGAACACCCCCAATGGATTAGTCCTAATTTATTTGACCCAGGTGTTCCTGTAATTGTGACACACTGAAAAAGTTCACGGTGCTGAATGGTCCTTAAACTTACATTTCCACCTGTTCCTTCTGGCAGTGTGGCATTGCTCATGTTCCTTATGTTCTTTTGTTTATTTAGGTGTGTCTTTGTTTCTGTATCCAATTTAGCACATTTTAAAAAAGAGGGCATAGTAAAATTTAAAAAGCTGGTAGTGAGAGTTTCTCACATTACCACCACATGCACTACTAACACACAGGTGTACACCAGAGGAACAGGTAAAGTATGGTGTGAATGATACTCATAATGAATGTTTCCCAAGATGCAATTAAACATCTGTTATATGCGCTATGTAGCTCATTTCTTTCCTGCATCATATCAGAATAGGTTAAAACAGAACCCCCCATTGAGTTCCCTAAAATTTGCATATATACCCTTCTATATACTGCTTCTCTTTGTTGGGGTGAAAGACGACCTAATTTTGCTATGCAATCTGGTAAGGTATCTGTGAACTTCAGCAGTCAGATCTTTAGATGTCTGATGTCAGAATCCACTTGCACTTATTTTGCAGTCTGTGCTGCAAAAGACAGTTTCCATCACATTAGGAACAGTGTCCAAAGAGTTCCTAATGTTGTTGATGTGAACAAAGATACCTTCCAAAAAACAGCAGGGAAAGAAATGAGGCATGAAGAAAACTCAAGAATGGAAGAGGGAAGGTTAGCAAGCAGAAGCCTGAAATGCCCAAATTAGGCTAGTATGTTTTTCCATATCATCTATGAACCAAAGGACTGAAAAGAAGTCTGTTCTTCAGCATCTAACTCAACAATGTTGCATAAAATAAGTCTGTTTGTAATCTAACTGCTTCCAGATTATCGATGCTAGACTTTATTTGCTTATTTGTAATGCCCTACATCTGTTACTTCCAAAAAAAAATGGTAAATAATAGCAAGAATCAATATTATCATCTTTATTCCACAGTTATACAACAACTTACTTACTAAATTAATATCTATTCACCTTAGGGCATTCTTTACAAAAAAAAATGCTTTAGAAAAAAAAAGTTAGATCTTTGGAGTAGAGTACTGCTGGCCATTCTCATCCAGGACAACTTCTTTCATTAGGTCCAAGTTGTACAAAGCAATTTATAGGAAACTCCTGTAGAACTGTTGGACCTCACTCTAACTAGAGGACCCCAAATCATTCAATTTCACATTTTTCATCTTTCAGTAAACTCCCTTCTCTTCTTCCTTCATTTTGCTCTAATGCAGCTGCTCACAGTTCACAAGGAGTCATTGGTACTTGATGCTGCTAAATCTATGTAAGAACTTGCTCACAGACACACCATGGCTGCATTTCAACACTGTAACTGTTTATTAATTTACTGAGATTCAGATGCTTTGTCATCTTGGCATTTATGAGTCTAAATTGACCAATGTCCAATGTAATGAAGAATATCATCATTTATTCAAGTATGTCTGACAGTTGCACAGTGTTATCAAGTGTGGGTTAAGGAGTTTAACTCTAGACCATCCAATGTCACGTCTTCCAATTCATCTAACCTATTTAATATCTGTTTTAAGAATGTGTTGAAAAGTGACCGTGATCTCATGCTTTCTTGTTTCATAGCAAACACTGACTTAAAGCATTTGTTCATTTTCCGACAGTTTTTGTAATGCACTACACATAACTTTTATAAACATTATTGCTCCGTAGGTGGTATTGCTGTATGTTATCCATCATAGTCTCCTCCAAAAGGTATCTTTGCAAAATTAATGAGAACACCTTTTAGTCCTATTTTCTTTCTTCTCTCTCCTCCCCTCTTTTTTTTTTTTTTTTTTTTTTTTTTTTTAAGTACAAAATCCTAGATTGTGGCCGGAAATTCATGTGCATTTTTCCAAGTTCATGTCAGTTTGTCTCTCAATTTTTTAACCTTCTGAAAGATGTAGTGGAAAAAATATTGAATTAGACAAAACACATGTAAAGAACAGCAAGGAAAAATATACCAATTTTATTTTGGAATTCCTTGCTTTTGCCTCTCCCATCACCTGCACTTACAGAAAGGACAAAAAGTCTTTTAGCACTGGTATTAGGTTAAGAATTTTTCTCTGTTTTTGCAGTTAGCCAAAATGGACTCACATGATAAACAATAACAAGTACTGAGAAACTCATCACATAGTAGGAAGCATGTGATATTTACAGATTGCTCACCTGCAGGCCATTCCACAATCTTTTAATAAAAGAAGTTTGTAGGAAGGTAATTCTGTGTAACTACAAGACTGCATTAAGCAAGAGTCCTGTTCTCTGCTTCATTGAACAAATCCAGATTCTACTACTGTGTGTAGAGAAACAGATACAGTAATTGATAATGTCTAGAAGGTCTTTGCTTACAGAGATTATGAATGGGAAAGTTAGCAAGTAGGATGGAATATTTGAGCAGATTTGTAGAGGGAACTAGTCTTTTTCTGTTTAGGTGACTGAACACTGCAGTAGATTGCCCAGGGAGGCTGTAGAGATTTTGGAGGTATTCAAAAACCATCTGCACATGGTTCTGGATAGTCCTACCTGAGCTGGCGTGTTAGTCAAGATAACCTTCAGAGGTCCTTTCCAACCATTCTGTGATTCTGTGAGAGTTGTTACTGAGGAAATATAATATATATGTTTCAGTATTTTCTGTTACTGTATATGTTCTCACAGCTGCTGTCCTCTGACTGCCTGTTTGGAGCTGATGCATCTTCCAGGATTAGCTTTACCTGAAAGGAAGCCCACTCACAATGTGGTCAGAGACCACCTCACAGCACCACCCAGAGCCCAGATGTAGGGGAGGATCCAAAGAGCTGCTGCTGAAATATCCCCCAATTACTTAGAGCATCAGTTTGAAAAAGTGAAGATGTAAAGACCCATACTAGAAATAGGAAGAGAATTGGAATATATGAAGACATTGCCTGTAGACAAAGGAAGGAGAATGATGTTGGGCAATGAATTTAAGTATTTGAACTAGTGAAAACTGACTTTTTTTTTTTTAAATGACAAAGTGATAATCTTAATGTAATTAGGTGTCTTGTGAAAGTTTCCTAGCTTCTCCTTCTATTTTCGTAAGAATACCATACATAAATTATGCAACAGACACAGAAGGGGAAAAGTATTTTTAGCTATGGTGTTTTCCCATTCTTGATAATGAACCTTTCATTCTTTCATTCTTTTATTCTTTCATTTTTGCTCTTCCATTCTTTCTTCTTTCCATGACAGAAAATGGAAAACTGGGAACCAGAGTGAAGAAAAAAGCAGATACAAAATAAAATTCAAAACCTATTTACAGAAAAAATGTATAAACAAAAATTGAAAATTTCTGTAGAAAGAAACAAAGATTATTCTTTCCAAAAATGGTAGATACTGTTGAAACACTAATTTTCATGTTTTAACCAATTCCGATTCCTTAAATTTCTAGAGTGTGTTTGTTTGCAGGTGGGTGATGAAGAAGGTGGAAAAAATTATATTTCATTGACATTCTCTTGCCTGTCAGTACATTTTTTTTAACCTCCTTAAGAAAGTACTTGGAGAGCTTTCTGTTGAATAAGAGGTGGTGCTTTGTATTGGTAACTGACTTGGCAGAAATCTGAGTGAACTTCAATTACAGATTCAGCAAGACTTCAGTAGTACCACTAGTGTTCTCCTTTGCATTGTTATTTCAAAATCAGACTGATAGATGTCAGTGTGCCTAATGCCACAGAATTTTGTCCTTCAAACAGTACCATCATCCTTGACATGCCATATCTTACAATTTAAAGGTGTATGAACCATTTGTTAACTCAGCCATCAACATCAAACAGAGTTAAGGTTAAATATTTAGTGTTGGATTCTCCAAATTCTGTGTGTCTTGACAAGCTTTTGCTTTTCAATGGCTACATATGCTCACACAAATAAATCAGTATCAGCTTTTATATGTGCTAAATGGTGAACTCACACACTGTTGTCCTTGTATCTCTGACTGCAGTACTTGCCAGCTGTCTGCTAAATATCCCTTAGGCAAATGGCATCGAATAACTTCAGAAAAACTTTCTAACCCCCATGAAAAATAGAATTTTATCTTCTCAACTATTATCTTTTCGTCTCAAAATTATGCTGGCTTAAGGCTCAGATAGCCAGCATTCAGTCCTGGAGTAGTAAGCTTTTAAGTTTAGATATCTCACAATACTGCTGAAACAGAAATCAAGATTTCATGGCACATGAGGAAAATAAAACTCATTCTCACAATTTCCAAGAAGCACTTGCACTCCTAGAATTTTAAATAATTACATTCTTAAGCATATGCAAGTTATCTAAGGTCACTTTTTCAATGTGTTAAATATAATGTATGTTCTCCCTGCATGCCTTATCAAATTGAATGCATGCAACTAAAAAAGTCTGGCTACAAGACTGCACCAGTAATGAATACCATGCCAAAAAAAAAAAAAAAAAAAAAAAAATTATCTTCTCATGCAGTATCTACAGTTTTGGTATTGCTGCATAATATATTATATATTCTATGTACTTTTATGATAAAGTTTTAGCAGCACTAATTTTAGATTTATACCAAAGAGCTGCATCCTCTGACAAATTATTATTCATGTGTTTAACTTGTATCTGGAAGAGCTGTTATGATATGTACTTTTTATTTTCCAACTGAAAGAAAGAAAAGAGAAGCTCACAATCCGTGTACCCATACAGTTGCAGAGCTTGGCAGAAATGATCATTATCCTGTCCCATGTATAGAGCTTTCACTGAGAGCTCCCTTCATCCAGTAAATGAAGATGAATGCTTATTAGGAAAAAAAAAGGGCTTGCTGTGATCAACTTCCCAAAAATAATCAGAGTGAAGCACGCAACCTGAACATTAGGGTTCTAAATGGTTGCTTTGGAGTGAGCTGAGGAAGGCTAAGGATCCTGGGCTGCTTGCACTGAGTCATAACTTTTTAAACAAGGCCCTAAGTCAGAGCTATCAGTCCTGTGGTGCTGTTTTCCTGGCTCACGATAAGCCTGTCTCTTTCTATCCCAGGCTTGGGCCTGTGATTTAACATAGCAATGACAGCAATTGCTAGCCCTAAAAACATCCTTAGCAACTCTCATTTAATACAAATCACTTATTCTTTGTGAAAGATGAGTGAGTCATGCAAGTAACAGACGGCACATTAAGAGTACATTGTTAAAGTGTGCTTTAATTAGTTATGTGGCATATAATGATGTGGGGTCAAATAATAATTTAATTTTTGTACACTATCCTTTTTTGTACATTACCAGTGGACCACCCTCTATGATGAAGGATCTCCCAATAACAACCAGGATACTTATTGGAGAACATGAGGAAATTCATTATTCTTTTTCCACAATAGCTCTTTACGTGTTTTTAAAGTCTTTTTGTATTCTATAAGTGACTTTGAAAGCTGTGGCCCAAACCTTTGTAAAATAGCACTGGAAAAAAGAAAACAGATGCAAACCCCATGCCATAAAATTAAATGAGCTTTTTTAGACAAAGTATAACATACCACTTAGCTATTAATTTTTACTTCTACATCATAAAAGCCTGAGGCTATCCCTTTATATATCTCTAAGCACAGTGAAGTTGATTCCCAGAAAAAAAAAAAAATAATAATAATAAAAATAAAGAAATAAATAAAAGAAAAAAAAAAGGTTTATTTTTGTTATACCATGAAATGTAATAGAGCTGTGATTGAAAAACAAAAACAAACAAACAAAAAAAAAACAAAACAAACAAACAAAAAAACTCTAGAGTTGCTCTGTATATAAAATGGATTTTTGCTAAAAAAAAAAAAAAAAAAAAACAGTGTCTCACTCATAAAATAAATCTGCAAGAAGCAGAAAAATCTGTGATAAACTCTGGAAACTTGAAGTCCACAACAATGACAGCAGATAATTACCTTTTAATAAGATCCAAATTAAGGATCAGCCCATTGAAGAAGTCAGGGGGTTATATCTTGAATGTCAATAGGTTTAATTATTTGTTTGTTTGATTGATTGATTGACTGACTTTTTTATTTTTATTTTTATTTATAATTCAATTATTCTGCAGTTCACTTTATTTGCAGCACTTTATCAGGTGGAAGACCAGTGGCACAAGAACTTGGAGATAAACCTGCAAATTTATTGATTTAGCTTCTGTGCTAGATAAATTTGAAGCTACCCACATGTGCATACACACTATTCACTCTGTCTTTAGATTTTTCTACAGTGTTGTACCAGTCCTAGTAATATGTCATATGGGTGTCATAAGTCATATGGGTGACTTGTCCATGGCCCTGCAGAGAACCAGCGGCTTCATCAGGACTCTGTAAAGATGCAAGGAGTCACTTTTAGAGTCAGTTACAGGAACTGGGTACTGGGAAGTGGACGGAGTGGAGGTTGGGGGGTGGGAGAGGGGGCAATGAAATATTATTATTATATCTCCTTAGGAAATGAAATCTCACAGTTGGTCATTCTTATCTTACCTTCAATGTTAGTGGAGAGAGTGTGTGAAGGTGTCCCTGGATGGATTCTGGAAGATAGAAATAAAGAAAATTATACTTAGGTGGTGGTGGGAGCTCTGTTTCCCTAGGGAATGTGGAAGGCTTTGGTTATTTAAAATGCAATTTTTATGAGACACATTTCTTTATCTTGTCATTTAATCCTCTGTGAGCTCTCTTTGACTGGTCTGCATTTGAACAACTCTCCAACGTTCAGACCCTGCACAGTCATGATGAAAAGATGCTGTTGATGTGGAAGTCCAATTCCTGCCATAGTAGTCCTCACTTATATATTTATCTCACGTACAAGGTTTACCATTGTCTTCCACACTTTTATCATCCTGCAAGACTTATAGTCTAGAGTTTAATTTCTTTATAAATCAGCTTGGATTCTCAAACTGTTGTACTATGTATCTTAATACATGAAAGAAATAAGGAAGCTTCTTACCTCCTACACACTATTCTGTAATTGTTGCTCCTGTGCCAACAAATCCATTTTAGAGTATTAGGCCTGACACACAGAGCACTTCATAATCTAAGTTGTGATTATTTGATTGATTGTTCCTCATGTTTCTCCCTAAATGTGATGCCACCAGGATCTGGTGATAGGAATTTTCTGTTCACAAGGACTATAGACTTGGGAGCAAGACTCACATTCTGAAGTTTTTCTTTCAGTATTTGGGATAATTCCCACAGCAGTCCTTGAGGGACTTCCCTCTTTTTCAAAGACCCAGGTATATGATTATGGCATATATATTTGGTACTAGCTCACCAAAGGTGATGACATTTTTCTTTAAAAAATAAAAACGCAAATATCATCAGGGCTGCAGAAAACCTTACTCAATTTGTATATATCCATCCCAACTAAATATTCTTCATCCTTGCCAGTTTTATTTCTTTACATTCCCCTTCTCTAACAACACACCCAGTATTTGAGGGTCAACAAGTCTGTTTTGCAACATGTACAAGAATACTTATGTTAGAACTTTGAAAGTTCAGCATTTCAGAATCATCATTAATGTTGGTTTTTATCATTGCTGACATGAACTAATGAAACACTAAACTAGACTTGTACCAATTTGTATTAATCAAATTGTCAGTTTGGGGTGTTCATCCTCTCTCCCATTTGACTTATAAGCCTCATAATTTTCTCTGTCTACAAATTAAGACATATCAGTAGTGTATTAAAACAGAGTTGAAAGTCAACTGGATAAATTCATTAAAGTACTCCTTATCATGATATATTTTCTATTTTTTGTTAAAGAAAAGCCATCTTGAAAGTATCACTCTGAATGGTCAAAATTGAGGAACTGGTTTAAATGTTAGGATACTGTTAAAAGGGTTCATCTATCTCCCATCTAGGTGTTCCCATGCTAGTGTAAGAGAAAAAAGCCCCAGGCCCTCTGTCTATGGAGGTCAGGCACATAATATGGTCTACAGACACATTAATGAAAAACTAATATAAACTAAATCTTCTGAATATTTTGCATAGATACAAATCCAGAATAAATATTAAGTATTCACATATTGACACTTGTAACTACTAGTGGCTAATGGCCCTCATTTTATTTTTAGATGATAGTGATTTAAAGTAGGAGCCTAATTTATTGTCCCACAGTTAAGTCTGAGAAGGTCCTAACTCCGTCCACTAAGGAAAAAGGAGACTGGCATCCTAAATTACACACCTAAAGACAGAATATCCCAATTATGTGAGATACTAAATTAATATAAAAGGACCATGTCATGGAGAATAAGATCCCTGATACATGGTAAGGACATTGATGCATAAAAATTCTATGAAGTTTGAGTCTATGGATGAATAAGGAATCTAAATGTCAGATTGGGAGTCTTGTATACTTATTGGATCTCAATAAGACTGTTCTGAATAAATTTCCAAAGCATGTGGTGAGGCCAGTAGCACAACTTCAAGTCAATACATCACTCAGGAGTACTGAAAGAGACCTCTTATTCTATTATTACTCTCAAATTACACTACTCCAAAAGTTAGCTAATTAGCAGCCAAGTATGACAGTTTCATCCTGTGATGGCTTCCTGTCTGTGAAAGGATATCAGTTTAAATACTGGTTGCTATGATTTAGTATTGTATATCACAGAAGTGGGCTTCAAGGCATTTACAAATTGTGTTCCTGAGGACTCTAAGTGTTTTGCTGAATATGTTCCAAAGAGCCTAACTTAAAATAAAATAAAGTAAAATAAAATATAAAATATAAAATATAAAATAAAATAAAATAAAATAAAATAAAATAAAATAAAATAAAATAAAATAAAATAAAATAAAATAAAATAAAATAAAAAGGATGCTGACTTGGCGTAACACATTAACACATGCAGTAGTTTTTGTAGCTTCATAATATATATATATATATATATATATATAAAGTGACAAGATAGATGACTGAACTGACACAAGCACAGAACTCAAGAAAAATCCAAGAGAGTCTACTTTTCGAGGCTGGAAATTCTGTGTGTGTTAATGAAGGAGAAAGAGCAAAGGATGGTAGAATAAAAAAACATTTATAAAATGATATTGGAGAGCTATCTAATACAGTCCTAAGAAAGGGAAAACAAGAACAGGTAGATTTGAAGATCTCTCTTATTTCAGATATGTGAATTCTGATAGCTTGAGTTTCATGGACATTCCTGAAAAATTGTTCTCATTTGTTTACTTGAGTTTCATTTTGGTTCTAGGAATACTTAGAGACAAAAAGTAAAACTTTGCCAGTATTACAAATTTCCTTCCAACTTTGAATCAAAACCACTAAGTATCACACATTTTGTAGAACCTCATAGCTTTTGCTGAGTTTAGTTTTATTTGTCCACTAATTTATTTTTTTTTATTATTATTAATAAACTTGTAATCTAATCTAACAGATGAAAGAGACAGTATGAGTCAGTCCAGTTAAAGTGAACTAAAATGCTAGATTTTGAAGTCTTGAAATGGTGTTCTTTACACTGTGTTTTATCACTTCTTTTGCAATTAATATTCCATCCTCATTCTAATATCAATGACCATGAAAAAGAGAATCTAAAAAAGTAGAGATAAACATGGTACAAAAAAAGCAGAGCTTTTCATTTAATCTGTTGTTTCTTGAGGAATACTAAAATCAACTTACTGAGTTTTCAAGAATTCACTGACTTGTGGAAAGTGGTTTACTTTTCCATTTTTTATAGATAACACCGATCTTTGGGCTTCTTATGTGGTGTCTGTCAGAGCTGAAAGCTCTGTTTATACAGTTCTTACAATCTGATCCCCCCAAAATTATGCTGTTGTTTGTTGTTTTGTGTGTTTTTTTTTATAAAATTTCACTCAAAATTTACTTTTTCTAAAGCTAAATACATGCATTCATAACAACTATCATTAAATATCACAGCATACATCTTGCCACTTGTTTCCTATAAAACATCTTATTCAGAAAATATCCCTTTATTTGTCTCTGCTAGGAACCAGATAAAGCTTGACAAACAGATTGCCAACAATCATTTGAGTAGGTTTTGTTGTGATCAAATCTCTAAGTACATTTTTTTTACATAATTAAATGGGAGTTGAACTCTCCAGCACAAGAGAGAAGGACTGAATACAAGTCTCCTAGTACAGTCAGACCTGATGGCAAAGTTTGGTTCAAAAACAGTAAGTTTGATGCACCCATATTGCATGGTAGTTTTCACATTGCACACACATATCAGTTATGTAGCTCAATCTACATTTATCTAAGAACATCTGTAGGCCCATCCAACTCTTGGAGTTGGAGGCCTCTGTATAATGAAGATATTTTAATTAATCTTTATTTTCCTATATGACCTTTATTCAAGAAGGTATTTAAATCTCTTTGAGTCTAATTGAAGCTAGCTGATATGCTTACTAATTGATACTACTTCTTCCCTGCCAAAATTTTTACACTATTTCAAGACCAGAGAATAATAATAAATAGGAGTAGTAAAAATCATTTGTAATGCATCGGTCAGTAGCAGCATGGAGAGGAAATAATAAAACATGCTTTTCCTCACAACTTTTTGGGGTGTTTTTGCTTCAGAACCTGTTTTTAAAACATCATTCTTCATGCTACTAGATACTTCCAATTAAAACAAACAAACAAAACAGTAAAATAAGCTAGAGAGCCTGTTATCTCTCATATCTGATGACCAGCTATATGCAAGGCCTACCAAAAGCAAGTGGCTTTCATTATTTCCAATAGAGACTGAGAGTTACAGGATTAAAGAAATTGATTTCAATTATTTAGGATCCCATTCCAAGTGCATACAATAAATCAAACCATAAGTGGCATCAGCCTCACTGAAATATAGCAATCACACCTATACCACAGAAGAATATGTGCTTAGCCATTGGCAATTTTTTTCAGGGGGAATTTAAGGTATGTGATGGAATTCCAGCTACTTGTAGAAACTCCAGCCACATGGTCATAAATAGCATTTTGTGGCATGTAAACTTTGGATGCCTAAGATTTGGTTATAAAATAACATAACACTCCATATTGGGAAATCTTTTTAAAGTTGAGTGGTTCTTTTTATTCTCTATATATCAGCTTCCTAATGGCTTTTCAACAGTTTGAGCCATTTTCTAAAATTACCACAGCTGCTTCACATTAGTTATGGGGTTTTGTTGCTAAGAGACTTTCTGCTTGCTAAGTCTTACTAGTTCCTTAAATTATGCCTTTTTCTTTCTTTCTTTCTTTTTTTTTTTTTTCTTTGTTGTTGTTGTTGTTGATTAGTTATTCACAGAAAAACACAGGAAATGAGAACTGGTATAACTTTTCCCTCCAAACTGGTCCAGAGGGCACACACTGCTAAAAACAGCACTGTCTTAGTTGATGCCATCTCAGTTCCATTAACTAAGCGATAAACTTTTCTGAAGCCTGCAGTATGTTTTGTATTTTGCCTATCTTTTTCCAGTGTGGCTTTGTTTTGTACCTGCTTTACAGTATTAACAATTATGATTTTATTATCAAGCATGCTTAAAAAACTAATCCAGGAAGTTCATCAGTTCACAAGAAATGGGAGGTAGCTTCCATAGAAGGGAGTAGCACATACCTAAGAGCAAAGGATTCGGTGGGCTCAGTTCACAGGGTATCCTGTTCACTGAGCAGTCACTATTATCAAAGTGGCATATACAACATATTCTGTGCCACCATTTAAGTCTGACAGCTACTTTCATTGTTTGGACCATGACTAAGTGAGGTAAAAATCAACAACCAAGTCCCAGAAGAATTAAACATTAGGCTCCTGCTAGAATATGGGTAATGGGAAGTGGAGAGAGAGAGAAGTATATGATGCTTCTCGTGGATATGTATGAGTAAGAAATGGGTAAGAATTTACAGGAGTGCTTGCATCAGGAATTTAATCACAAGGAGTAGAACAGTCCTGAAAGAGAGAGTGAATCAAAGCATATTTGATTGAGCGGGGGGCCCATCGTCGCTCTGTTGCAGCTGCCTCTCCCTTCGGTGCTTGTAACCTGCTCGCGTAGAACCTGACCATGGTATCAACCAGGCAGAAAAACGTGGCCTCCACATCTCGTGCGGCATCTCCAGCCACGGTCACCAGTGTGGCTACTCAGACAGAGGGCTTGGGGAAACACGCAGCCATCCAGGTCCTGGGCTGCAGAGTGTGCCCCAGCCTTCTGTCGGTCTCCGACAGCAGTGGTGGGTATGCCTGTGGGAGGTGTGCCCAGGTTGAAGAACTGCTCAGCCAGGTAGCGGAGCTCCGGGAGGAGGTGAACAGGCTCAGGAGCATCAGGGAATCAGAGAGGGAAATTGACTGGTGGAGGTGCGCTCTACCCTCTCTGAGGCAGGCTCATGAGCCTGCCACAGCACAAGCGTCTCCTGTTATGCAGAAGATGGAGGTTCCCTCCTCCTGCCAGGCAGCGGGAGGAGACCTAGATCAAGGGGGGGAATGGAGGCAGGTGCCTATTCAGGGTGGTAGGCGAGCCCTCTCTCTGCCCACCTCACCTTCTCATCTACCCTTAAATAATCGATATAAAGGACTAGAACAAGACAATCTGAATGACAAAGTAGAAAAAAAACCATCCCAGTTGGAGGGGGCGCCTAAGACAAGGTGACCTACACATCGCATTGCCACATCATCCTTCAAAAAAGAAAGAAGGGCTATTGTTATGGGGGGCTCCCTTCTGAAAGGGACAGAGGGACCGATATGCCGACCGGACCCAACCCGCAGAGAAGTCTGTTGCCTCCCTGGGGCTCGGGTGAGAGACTTTGCCAAGAAAGTCAAGCGCCTGGTACGGCCCACTGACTACTACCCACTACTGGTCTTTCAGGCTGGTAGCGATGAAGTAGCAACAAGAAGTCCGAAGGCGATCAAAAGAGACTTTAGGGATTTGGGGCGACTACTTAGAGGATCAGGGGCGCAGGTTGTGTTTGCCTCTGTCCTTCCGATAGGGGGGATTGAAGCTGAAAGGCGTGCTGTTCACATAAACTCGTGGCTTCGAGACTGGTATGACCGGCAGAACTTTGGGTTCTTTGATCACGGGAAGGTCTATGCTACACCGGGCCTGATGGCACCGGATGGGATGAGCCTCTCTTGGAGAGGGGTAAGGATCTTTGGTCAGGAGTTGGCAGGGCTGATAGATAGGGCTTTAAACTAGAGTCGAAGGGGGAAGGGGCTAAAACCAGGCACGCTGGTGAAGACCTAAGGGATGGTACGCTAGAATCAGAGGGGCTGTGTGCCAGTGAGGTCCTTCAGTCAGATCCACAAGGTGCTGAGTGTAAGGAGACGCACCTGAAGTGCTTCTACACGAACGCACGCAGTATGAGGAATAAAATGGATGAGCTAGAAGTCCTGGCCCAGTCCCGCAACTACGACATCATCGGCATAAGCGAAACCTGGTGGGATGAGTCCTGTGACTGGGGTGTTGCGATAGATGGTTACAGGCTCTTCAGGAGGGACAGGCAGGGTAGGCGAGGTGGTGGGGTGGCGATGTATGTGAAGCAGGGGCTGGACTGTGTGGAACTTCAGGTCTGCAATGGCAAAGTTGAGAGCCTCTGGGTAAGGATCAAGGGACGAACGAATAAAGGGGATGTCGTTGTGGGAGTCTATTACAGACCGCCTGGCCAGGACGATAGCGCCGATAAATTATTCTTTACAGAACTAAGAGAGGCCTCGAGATTAACTCCCGTTGTCCTTATGGGGGACTTCAACTCGCCAGACGTTAACTGGGAGTGCCACACGGCTGACACGAGCAAGTCCAGGAGGTTCATGAATCACCTAGATGATAACTTCTTGGTGCAGGTGCTAACCGAGCCAACTAGGAAAGGTGCCCTCCTAGACCTGTTGCTACAAAACAGAGAGGGTCTGGTGGGAGATGTGGTGATTGGTGGCCGCCTTGGTCATAGCAACCATGAAGTGGTTGAGTTCAAAATTTACGGTGACAGAAGGAAAAGTGCCACCAAAACCTCATCCCTAGATATGGGGAAAGTGGACTTCAGGCTGCTCAGGGAACTAGTCAGCAAGGTCCCCTGGGAAACTGCTCTTGAAGGCCTCGATGTCCACCAGTGCTGGTCATTCTTTAAGCGATGCCTCCTAGAAGCACAAGATAAGGCAATTCCTAAATATCGCAAGTCAGGCAGGCGGGGCAGGAGGCCGGCGTGGCTGACCAGGAACATTCTAATGGAGATTAGGCGGAAACAGAGAGTGTTTCGTTACTGGAAGGAGGGCCAGGTGTCATGGAAAGAATACAGGGATGCTGTTCGTGTTTGTAGGGAGAAAGTTCGTGTGGCCAAAGCACACCTAGAGTTGAAGCTGGCTGTGTCTGTGAGAGAAAATAAAAAGGTTTTTTTTAGATATGTGAATGGAAAAAGGAGAACTAAAGAATACATAGGGCCGCTCCTTGATAGGGAAGGTCTCCTCACAGACAATGACATAGGCAAAGCAGAGACACTTAACGCCTTCTTTGCCTCTGTCTTCAATGCCGATGATGGGCTTCGGGACTCAGGGTGCCCTGAGCTGGAGGACCGGGACGGTGGGGATGACAAACTCCCAACTGACCCTGAACGTGTGCGGGATTTGCTACTCCACCTGGATCCCTACAAGTCCATGGGTCCGGATGGGATTCATCCCCGGGTGCTGAAAGAGCTGGCGGACGTCATCACGGAACCTCTCTCAATTATTTTTCAACGATCCTGGGAATTGGGAGAGGTCCCAGTAGACTGGAAGCTGGCAAATGTTGTGCCGATTTTCAAGAAGGGTCAGAAAGAAGACCCTAGCAATTACAGGCCTGTCAGTCTCACTTCAGTGCCTGGTAAAATCATGGAGAAGATGGTTCTCGAACTTATTGAGGCGCACCTGGGGGACAAAGCAGTCATTGGTCCCAGCCAGCATGGGTTTGTGAAGGGTAGGTCCTGCCTAACTAACCTGATTTCCTTTTATGATAAGATCACCCGTATGGTGGACCAAGGGAAAACAGCTGATGTGATTTTTTTGGACTTCAGCAAGGCTTTTGACACAGTTTCCCATAGGATCCTACTGGACAAAATGTCCACCATACAGCTAAATAAAAACATCATAAGATGGGTGAGCAATTGGCTAACAGGCAGGGCCCAAAGGGTTATGGTAAATGGGGCTGCGTCAGGCTGGCGGGCGGTCACCAGTGGGGTCCCTCAAGGCTCCATTTTAGGGCCTGTACTTTTCAATATTTTTATAAACGATCTGGATGTAGGAATAGAAGGTATTTTGAGCAAGTTTGCTGATGACACCAAACTTGGAGGAGTTGTGGACTCAAATGAGGGTGGAAAGGCCTTGCAGAGGGATCTGGATAGGTTGGAGAGCTGGGCGATCACCAACCGCATGAAGTTCAATAAGAGCAAGTGCCGGGTCCTGCACCTGGGACGGGGAAACTCTGGCTGCACGTACAGACTGGGCGATGAGACGCTGGAGAGCAGCCTAGAAGAGAGGGATCTGGGGGTCGTGGTAGACAGCAAGTTGGATATGAGCCAGCAGTGTGCCCTGGCAGCCAGGAGGGCCAACCGTGTCCTGGGGTGCATCAAGCACGGCATCGCTAGTAGGTCAAGGGAGGTGATTGTCCCACTCTACTCTGCGCTGGTGCGGCCTCACCTCGAGTACTGTGTGCAGTTCTGGGCACCACAGTATAAAAAGGACATGAAACTGTTGGAAAGTGTCCAGAGGAGGGCTACGAAGATGGTGAAAGGCCTTGAGGGGAAGACGTACGAAGAACGGCTGAGGTCACTGGGCCTGTTTAGCCTGGAGAAGAGGAGGCTGAGGGGAGACCTCATCACAGTCTACAACTTCCTCTTAAGGGGGTGTCGAGAGGCAGGAGACCTTTTCTCCATTAACACCAGTGACAGGACCCGTGGGAACGGGGTTAAGCTGAGGCAGGGGAAATTTAGGCTTGACATCAGGAGGGGGTTCTTCACAGAGAGGGTGGTTGCACACTGGAACAGGCTCCCCAGGGAAGTGGTCACTGCACCAAGCCTGTCTGAATTTAAGAAGAGATTGGACTGTGCACTTAGTCACATGGTCTGAACTTTTGGGTAGACCTGTGCGGTGTCAAGAGTTGGACTTGATGATCCTTGAGGGTCCCTTCCAACTCAGGATATTCTATGATTCTATGATTCTATGATTCTATATACCTGAATGATCCTGAATGGCTTCACTGATCTTTTCTTTCATGATAACCCAGTTCCACCAGCCCCACAGGCCAAAGATGAATTTCAGCTGAAAAAGTAAATGGTCTATGCGACGAAGGTGCTGGGCTGCTAGTTCTCAGTTCAGGAAGCATAGAGCAGAAGGAGACAGGTGATCTATAAGAAGATTTACAGAACTTCTCCCAGTACATGAAAAGAAATTGTATGTGGGGTTTCACTGGATAAAGCTTCCTGCCAGAAAAAGGAGTGGGTTAGCAAAATTACAGTTATTGTAATGTTTGGGCTTTTTTTACTAGTAATTTTTAATTCACACCACTAAAGAGTTGGTTTGGGGTTTCCAGAAACACAACACAAAGAAATTCTCCTTTCTCCATTCCTTTTCTTTCCTATTGAATGCTTCTTGATTAAATGAGTGGTAAAAAAAAAAAAAAATGTTAACAGGGAAGCACTGAGAATTGTCAGTTACCTGAGGAGCATGAACACAGATAAACATGGTGCTTGAGAGAAATGTTCAGCCAATACCTGTAGCCAGAGGAGGATGAGGAAGATAATGTCATTCAGAATCATTTTATATAATAATAATTTGAGGTGTAATTAGGAAAAAACATCTGGAAATGTTGTACAGATAAGGAAAATTGATGCTTATTAAAATGAGAGATTAGAGCAGATTGAGCCCTCATGCCCATTTGTTCATTTCAGCTCAATAAACTAAACCAAGGGAAGAGAGAGAAATCATTTTTGATCTGCAGATCTTAAGACTCCAAAGAGCTGAATAATCTAGCATTTAACCACCTGTTTAAGCCTTTGTTTTGATAAAGAATTTCCAAAGTTTGATATGACAAAAAAAAAGGGGGGAATAAAACAGTATGGAAATAGAATATAATGCCTACCATTTAATTAATTACGAAGGAAAGAATTGGGATAGACATGAAGGAAGACTCTAATGCTAAAAGTTGTCACAGGCATTGGTCAGAAAAAGAGTGGAGTCTCCACCATTTGAACTTTCTCAGAATAAGTTTAACAAACTGTTGGTGATGGCTGTTGTAGCAGATCCTGCCTTACAATAGACAGATAAGATTCTTTAACAGGACACAATATTATAACAGTCCTGAGGTAGAATTTCTTTTAGCCCAAAGCAAGAAATGCTTAAAAGAGACTACAGGTTTTTGCAGTTCTCACTTATCTGGTAATGGTGTCTCTATGAAGCTGATCTCAAGAGTTACTGACGAGATACATGGAACTGCGAGTCAAGAAAATGCATGGTAATTAATTCCAGGTTAACTTGCAGCTTAATAAAATGGAATTGGTATTATAAATGTAAAATTAGAAGGCCAAAATCTATCAAAGTCCTTATAAAAACAAAGGGAAACATTTGACATTTGACATTAAGTAGAACTTTTCTGTTCTAGTGCTATATTCACTATAATCATGGGAAGAAAATGGTAAAATCTGTATTCTTTTCTTGAAAAACTATGCTGTTGTTAATACTAAATATGAGGAATCTACTGGATGAATTACATAGTATTTGGCTATGCTATGATATGTAACATTGAAATACAAACTCAAGATTGATCGAGCCTGTAATAACATTTCAACCACTGGGGAACATGATATTTTTGCAAAAATACACTTGTGATTCAGATAATGACATTTCCACTGTATTATTTATTTGTTATGTCTGACAACATGCTTGGCCCTGTAGATGACAAACTAAAAAGTTTTCTTGCCCTGGGGACTACATACTTTTTAGGCCCCAGTCCTAGAAAGATATATGTTTAAATCCCAGTGAAATTACTTGAGTTATTCAAACATAATACTGAATTTACAAAATTGGTGCACGTGGTCCATGAGTGGGATTACAGTTCAGATCATGGAAGGAAGAATATAGAATAGCATTAGTAGTTATTTGACCCATATTATAAGTGTTTTCTTCAACATATTGAGAAATTTGGATCTCTGCTGAAAGGGGTTTATTTTCTATGACCAGATAATCCAGAAGTCAGTAAAAATAGGGAACACAAACAGTAATTACCCTTAAAAGAATTCTTGCACCTTGGTTTTAACTTTACCTGTGATGAATTAAACAGTCTTCAAATATTTCATAGTTTTATTGGCAATTATGTACATCTGCATCTCAAGCAACATGCATGAGTTGGACAGGAGAGCTCATCAGTCTGGATGATATGAGAATAAATTCCTTGAAGGTATTTAAGCATCCAATTCTTATTGAGATTTGTTGGCACAAACTGCCTAATCTGGGAGATTCAAGCAGTATAAAACCATATTGTTAGAAAAGTGTTCTAAGTTCTTTGAACATTGTCAGCATAATAGTGATGTATTCACACATACCCATGTGCATCCAAAAGAAGAAGGAAAGGATAAAATGTTATAAATTTCACTTTATTTTTTTTAATTGTTCCCTTAGTCTGACTGTACTTGAAAAACTGTGGAAAAATACTTAAAAACTACTGCATACAGTTGCTTAAAATACCAGTGATCTGAGTCACATTTTGAAAACTAGAAATGAAAAGTCATGCTATCAACCATTCTCATATATATTTGAAACCTGAAGATCTCCTTCAAGTTATACTATTCACTATTTAAAGATAATGTAAAAGGACTGAAAAGACTTTTTCCAAAGTTTTATCTCTCATATGACTATATCTGTGCAAAGCAGGCAATTGAAAGAGACAGACATGAAATACTTACCAATTAAGGGCCAAAATCTTTTGCTGAGCGTCAGTCTCTCTGGTACCAACAGGATCTCCACATGCATATGTAGAAAAAATGTTGCCCATTATATTTAACAAATAGCCCCAGCAATAAATATTTTTGTATATGAACTCAGGCACTCTGGTTGATGCTGGAAGTGGCATTTTCAACCACAGTGGGGTAGTTTATTCTTTCCTGTTCCACAAATTTTCAATCATCACTAACGCTGTTACTCCAGATAGCAAAAAATAAAGGCTTGTCAACAAATCAAATTTGCTTAATACTCTCAACGTTTCTGGCAAATATATGAACTGATATTTCTCTTTGTCTTTATGTAACTTTATGTAATGTTAATTGTGAAATAAATAAATAAATAAAGTAATAAACTAATAATAATTTAAACTTCTTGTCCCTCCCATTAGTTACAGAAATTGCTGTTTGAGGACGCTGGAAGTGGCAGGATAATAAACCCAATTGCCATTGTAGCATATGTAGCATGTTATAGGTCTCTATGGAAGGTCAGAGTGAAATTACTTGCAACTGGTTATGTTGTCATACTAGCAATCTCAGGTTTCCTTCTTCCTCAAGAATGACCTGAATAGCTATATGTTTTAGTTTTGAGATGACTGTCAGTCTTCTTGTTTGGTTGTTTTCTCTTTTTTGTTTATTTGTTTTTGTTTTGGAAAAAAAAAAAAAAAAAAAAAAAAAGTAGGCAGTATGAGAGCCTTAACCTCAGGAAGAACATTTCCACTCTATAGTTTCTTCTAAACACCAGGATAACTCCTTAAATAACCCTCAAGTGGAACAAACTCATTTATATTGTCAATGCATAAATATATGTGCTTACCTTCTACCACTCCATTCCAAAAACCTCCTCTTTACCTAAGTCAATTGAGGAACTGAGGGTCTACAAAATGAAAATTTCTGATAATGTCAGTAGTAAATATGGTGAAGCAAATTGTACAGGTAACATACAGTCATAAGTAACTTTGTTATGTGGTACTGACATCCTACAGACATGGACCTGGATTCCATTGTGCTCAGTACTGTCAACTGGCAAGCAAAAGGATAGCCTCTTTATCCAAGTGAGATCTGTAGAGACCACAAGACTAAAAAACATCATGTGGTCATTTACACTGGTAAGCAACCTACAAAAAGTTCCACTGCCTTTTGAAAAGCTTTTAAGTAAGAAAGTTATCACATGAAGTACCTAAAGGGATTCAAGGGACTCAGATGGTGAATTGTTAGGCAGCAGTTGTCTTGATGAAATAGTGAATGAAACAAAAAAATGATGGAAGTCAAAAAGGTGAATATCTTTCCATTACACTGTTGTTCATTTGTCCCTACATTAAAAAAAATAATAATAATAAAATAAAATTAAAAAAACACTTTCCTTTTTGCCAGTGGTATGTAAGGAAAAATTAAAAACAGAGTTTTAAAAGCTAAAATTGCAGCCAGATACTTTTTATTAGTACCCTTACTGTTGCTGTTTACATTGTTTAAGATCTTTCAGCCTTTTGCATTCTGTTTTAATTGGAGAGAAATCAGAGTAAATCCTGTTTAAGCAGCTTTTCAGTCTCTATAGAAAATAACAAGTTAGACTTCTTTTCTAATATGTCAGGCTAGAAAAACATGTTGAGTGCATACCATATTACAGCTGAATGCCAGGAAAAAAAAAAAAAAAAAAAAAAAAAAAAAAAAAAGAAAGAAAAAAATAATGTATATCATATACATTTAGTTGCTTAGGTTTTTAAGAAACCACAAAACTTTCTCTGTGGTTTTTTTTGTTGTTGCTATTTCAAAAGTTAAGTGTCCGCAGCAGTATTTCTTCATGGAAATTACTTCTAACCATCACAAAATTAGAGGCTCTGAACTTTGTGAATTAGTACTTGAGAACAGTACCAAATCATTTTAGAAAGCATGCCTTCTCAGGGAAGTATTTCCACCAAAAAAAAAAAAAAATGTTTGCTCTTCAGAGTCTGGGTTAATGTCTGTTAGAGCAGAAGAAATGTCTTTTATGCATGAGGAAAATTGTACATTGACATTCTGTTCTTTGTCTTCTGTGCTGAGCTCAGTACTAGTATAGATCATAATTTACACATATGATTAGCATGTATGAAAATAATCTTACTATGTCCCTATTCCCCATGTTGATTGGCTTGTAAAAAAGGGAGTTCATAGGCTAAAAGCAGGAAAAAGTTCTACTTTCCTACATTTTGCTGGTGAAATTGATATGAATGTGAGCACTAGTTTCAAAGTTTGAGCACTATTTCAAAGAAGATGATAGTTAATTAGGTTCTACAATAAACCTAAATACTTCCCTACATCTGGGTTCAGATGAAGGAAAATAACCAAAAGTCACCTCCCCTTAAAAAAATAAAATAAATAAAATAAAAATAAAAATCAGGAAAAAGTCTTTATCTTATCATAAAATGCAAACTGTTTATTGTACTAATTTGTGTTGTTTCTGTAGTGAGACAAGCCTGTGGAAAACTAGAATCTTGCTCCTATGATGAGGATCCAGTGTAAACCTGGAAGAGACAAGAGATTATCCATTTACTTAGATTTTTGTCTTGTCTAAATACAGGTGTTCTTTTGAGACAGTTGTTCTTAAATTATTTTCTGCAAATGGCATAAAATTTTAAGTAAATATTTTCACAATCCTTCATGACAAAGAATGAGCTATGCAAGGAGAGCAATTGAGATTGAACTAGCAATATAACATTTAGAAATATTCTCTAGTTCATGTCACAGGTAACTGATCTGACACCCAAAAAAAAGTATGCTTTGTTGCCAAGTAATAGAAACAAGAACCTGCATAATAGCACCTCTAAACCATGATCATAAACCAGAAGCCATTTTATTTCAAATTATAATAATAAAGTAATTAAACTTATATAAACTTTTCAATGCATTGTCTTTTCCAGGCAGTCAAGAATATAAACTGACAGATTTCGAAAAGATACACAATTCAGCTTTCTGAGAGGGGAAGGGAAGAAGTGGGGAAGAGGGGAATTGTAAAAGAGAGAGAGAGAAAGAGAGAATAAAATTTAAAGAATTTCTGGTAAAGACAAAGTAATTAAAAAATGATTTGAATGTTCCTCTTCATGATGGACATTAAAAAGACTCTAGAAAACATTTTAGGCTACCTTCAAAAAATGCTTCCTGCAACAGTTGTAACTACCTGAAAGTCTAACCTACTTTGAAGCCATTTTATTTCATTACTAATTAGTTGCATATTTATATTTAAAATACTGTGTTAAAGGTATCTGATACTGAAATGTTAATATTTGCTTTTTTTTTTTTCCTTTTACACTGATCACATAAGTGCAGGATTACATATATATATTTTTTACTACATCGAATCCATGAAGTACTAAAAGTTTTTGCACAGAATTGCAATACCTATTAGACTTCTCATGATGCTTGTACTCCTGAAACACTTAAAATCAAAAATATTGCTTTTCAATGAGAAAAGAGCTGGAGTAGGTTGTTATGTTGATGGTATATTTCCTGAGACAGAAATGTTGTTAAAAATTACATGGTGATCTGTCAAAGAAGACATGGAACTCTTTTTTTAACTTCAGAGTGGTAATGTGATCCCACTGAAATTATCTGGATAATTCCTACTGAATACTGAATGATAATTCCCATCAGGGTTCAAATTATTAGAGTCATCTACGACTGAGTAGAGGAAAAAAGAACAGAAGATGACTGTGACCTTACAGTTCTCAAATTGTCCTGGATTTGACTGAGGTCAGAACTGTCTGTAACTAGAACAGGGTTCTGCTCATTAGAACATAAGGGGTAGCCAAAGCACAAAATAAAATCCTTTTCTTTCAGTGCATAATATTAATTTGCAATAAAGTTCAGTATTTTGAATTGTGTTAATTGCTATGGGACTTCTGGACCCTTCATTTTCAGCTAAAAATAAATTATAATTTTAAAAGTTGTGTTGTTTTTCATTTTGTTTTGTTTTGCAACAGCTAGCATCACTAGGTGATATAAGGGAACCATGATATTACTACTCATAAAGTATTTGACTGAAAGAAAAAGTCAACTCTTTGCCATTAAGTATTTTAATGGAACAGTAAATTCACATATGTAACAAGAAATAACAAGCTGGAGGTCAGCTGTGATAAATTAAGTTTGTTTCATAAATTAATGACCATGATTAAGAATATATTATATTTGGGTAATAATCATTTTTCATTGGTGTTAAATCCCACATTATATTTCTTAGTGTGATGGTAATTGCTGCAAGTTAGCCACCTATTTTGAAAGCCATTTCTTAAGAATAAAATGTATATGCTGATCTGCCTTCTATAGAGCTGCTCATGGATAAGATAATGCATAATGCCAAATATTTTTAGAAATATAGCTAATGGATAACCCAAATCCTTGCCTTCAAAATAGTCAGATACTCTTGTAAAAGTACTCACCTACCAACTAGAAATCAGGTTTCTTTGATAATTCTGTTTTTCTTTTATCATTTCTCTTTTGAAAAATTAGAATGGTTTACAATCTATGGTATCTGTGAGCTAGTACTATTAGTTTCTCCCTTAATTCAAGGGTCCCGATGTTGATATGCCAATAACAATTTACAGAAGCCAGAAATGTAAACACTAATATGATTTGTTAAACACTTGCCTTACACTTTATACATGAATTTGTGCACATCTGCTGGTTGAGTGCTACAATAAGGGTTTTCCAGAGTTCTCAAGTAAAATAAGCAGATCTGCCAGAATTTCATGATTTCCTTCGTAATACATTACTCTAGGATTTAGCCTGAAGTCACGTACAATATCTTCAATTTCTCCTGTTGAGTGCAGACATAAATGTTTAAGAGTCCCCAGGGATGGTGAAAGACACTGGAAGGAAACATGATCCCTATGAAGATGATGAAAATATTGAAGATCAGCCAACAGAGATAATAAATAACATAAAAGAAAGACCCTGTTCTGTAATGTTCCCTCAGAGCTATTCTAAGCACTACTTATGTCAGCCATTTGGCTGGGTAGTAGAATGGGGTTTCACATTGTCTGGATGCAGCAAGTAAATAAAGATTTTCATCCAGGATGACTATCATTTCATAGTAGTGCTTGGTGGACAAAAGTAATTTCATAACACTGATGCCTTTGCATTTTGCCTTTGTTCCATTCACAAACATAAATTGAGCAACTTCTTTCCAGTTTTCCTGAAGGCTGCTCCAGAGGGACAAATACAGGTGGATCTAGCATCTTCAGCTTTAAGGGATACAGTTTTCTGGCCAGTCCTTCCAGATTTCCAGATTGGAAAGCCCTTAGAGACAGAATGTGGCAGTGCTCAGAGACAGGCAGCTAGGCTTCCAGGCTCCTCTCACCTCATTACACAGGCCAGGACTCAGGCAGAAGAACAGGAAGGAAGTCAAAACTCATTAGTGATTTATCAGAACTCTTTCAACTCAAGCAAACAGTGGCAAAATATTTCTCTTTCTATCAATTAACAAATTCTTTTTGAAAGAATACTTTCTGGGTTACAAGTTTCCTGAGTTCTGTTCCCTTCTTTCAGTGTATGACAAGGCTTCCATTGTGAAAATAAAAAAGTATGGGAAAAACAAACAAAACAAAACAAACAAACAAAAGTTTAAATAAGTCTTCACTACTTCTTGAAGCTGCATTTGTAGTTGCAATGTTAATAAAAATAAGATATGCAAAATTCAAGTTTTTCCTTAAAAACTTAACTTCCCTAAAGTACTATACTAAGATCAAAATATATTTTAATAGCTTAAGTAATAGAATCCTCTGACATTTATTTAACAGACTTTTTCAGCAAGTCTCCATAATGAACAAATTAAAAATTTAATTTCCTCAGTAAGCTTATGTTGTTTCAGGCATCTTAAATAACTGCACTTAGTTTCATACATTTAGCTTTAAAGATAAAAACCTTAGCTTTTTGTTGACTAGTTGACATGGCTCAGCCTGCAACAATCTTATCTCCAGTAGGACTTTAATGTAGATTAATCTACATAAATAGGCTATCTTAGTCTGGGCTAGGATAATCTTTTGTCCTTCTTCAGAAGTTGCAGTTTATGAGTTTCTGACAAAGAAAGAAAACCAGGAGATGCTCACACCAAGATGTTTCTTTGGAATAGAAACAATAAACAGAACTCATCAATAAACAGAACGTTAGTAGTTTCTTCTTCAAGATACAATAGATGGCCATTAGCAGTTATAGGTATAATAGAAGTTGGAGAAGAAATTGAAACAAACGGGGGATGGACCTGAGTCCCAGATTTTGAGAGAAGGAGATATGTATTGGCTAGTAGCCACTTATCTCAAATTTCTTGCTCCCTAGAGTTCTCTTAACACTGAATTACATGGTCCCATCTCACTTTGGGTTGAGCTGAACTCACATCTACAAAAGCTTCCTTTTGAAGGGACAGTTTTACTCTCTGAATCTCTGCATAAATTTAGAGATGTGACCCCAAGGAATGGTTTGTGGTATTGGGGTCTCGATTTCAGCTGTTGCTCAGTGTCATACAATAAATTACTAAAAGATAAAGCACATACAGTATCTACAGAGGTGGTAGAAGTCAGTGCTGCACAGGCTAGAAGCCTTCCGATTTGAATTGGAAACAGAATCCCATAGCTTCCTAAAAGGAAATACTGTGTGTAGACTCACCCACGGAATGACTTCACTAAAATACTAACCTAATATAATCAGAAACATTTAGCTATAATTTTTGCAGAGCTCATTGATATAACAGGGTTCCCAATTCTAAATGTGTTTTGCATTTGTCTAAGGTTTGAAATAATTGGGCCTGCTCTTAATTGTGCCAGCACAACAATGAGCCAGAGCTGTTTTACTGTTTTAAAGAACTTTTAAAGAAATTTAATTGTCTGATTAAGTTACTATATGCTCTTTAAACATGTTGGGTGAGAGAGAATTAATCAAATAATTTTCTTATAAATTATGGGGAAAAAATTGTTCATGGCCATGGAGAGGACTTACCCATTGAAATTTTGTGATTGTTTTGGAAGAGATTTTGTGAATCAGGTGCTGAGGATCCACATACTTTGTGCACCAACCTGCTGTCCACCAGCTGGAGAAAGGTCATCTTCTGCACTGAGTCTTCAGCTCAAATCCTCACCTTCCACAATCAAAGTAAGCAAAAACTCTTTCATTAGCATCAGTTTAGTGTTTATTTCTGATCTTCATAACTAAAGAAGGGTACGTTTTAGTTAAAATTTTTAGACAGAACAATGAAAATGACTGGGGGGATGGGTCCCTTAAGCAAAAAGACTTCCAAAAGACTAGGAAACTCCAATATAGAGAAAAAAGGAAAAAGGAAAAAGGAAAAAGGAAAGGGAAAGGGAAAGGGAAAGGGAAAGGGAAAGGGAAAGGGAAAGGGAAAGGGAAAGGGAAAGGGAAAGGGAAAGGGAAAGGGAAAGGGAAAGGGAAAGGGAAAGGGAAAGGGAAAGGGAAAGGGAAAGGGAAAGGGAAAGGGAAAGGGAAAGGGAAAGGGAAAGGGAAAGGGAAAGGGAAAAAAGCCTGAAGTAGAATATGGTTGGTATTCATAAAGTCATTAATTTGCTATGTTAAGTGGAATACTGTCACTGATCTGTGTTTAGACAGATCAGCACAAGTCCTTTGCAAGATTTCTAGAGGAGGAGAATGCAGTCATCATACCAATACTCACCTGCTGCATAATAAATAGCCTATTGGTTATAGTACTCACAGCTGCAGACCTGGAATCAAAAGTGTGCATCAGAAGAACTGAACAAGCTCTGTGGGGCAGGTGATCTTGCAGGTGGGTTGGATTTTCTCCTGAAATAGAACCCTTGTGTAGCTGAGCATACAAGAGTTGTAAGGCCAGACAAAAAGTGTAAAAGCAGCAGATACCAAAAGTTCTGATATGTGTTTCCAGTATGACTTTGTTTTATCCAGTTTGTGTCAAATGGATATTCCTTTCAAAAGGGTGGATGAATATGACTCTCAGAATGGAGTGGCCATCACAGTCTCTTTTGCCAACCCAATTTAGACAGTCATCTAAACTTGTGTAAATCTCGAGGGAGATGAGCATGTTGTAATGATGCCCATACTCACTTTTTACATAATACTGTCATTGAAAGGGAGAGATGTCAAATTTTTATCCAGACTAATTGAGACTTCTATGTGTTCATCCTCATAATCAATGAAATCTCCTTATGGGGAAATTTAGGTGGAACGAGTAGCTTATTCTCCTGTTAATTATCATGAGTCAAAATTATTGTGAGTCAATGTTCAAGATATGTGCTTCAAATCATTAGCCTGTATCTCACCTGTTACCAAGAAATAATAAAAAAAAAAAACAAAAAAAAAAAAACATGGCATTGAAGACAAATACTGTATGTAGCTGTATGACATTTCATTTTCATTCTTGAACATCAGCTAGATCTAATGCTTTGCTATCTATATGGTAAGACTTGACTGTAGGTGGGATTAGATTGAAGCATTTCCTAACTGCTGGAACAATGTCCATTTCATAAATCTGTGTGTATTATTCAGTACATAGAGGAGCAAAAACCTGTTGGCTCTTCCAGAGTGCTCATGTAGTGAAAATAGCACAAGAAGATTTCAACATCTTTTAAGTTTTAAATATGCCTGTTTCCAAAAGGTCCACAATTTGCATAATTATTTTCAACTGCATGCCTCAGTGCTAGAACAAAGTTACCATCAGCATGGCAGTGGCAGGCATTGCAGCTGATCCTGGGGATGCTTTGCTCACACAGAATGCGAAATGCAGAAGATGACTCTTTCTCTGAATTTGCATATGGACTTGGGCCTGAGTGCCAGGATACCTGCCACTCAGGTGTACAATAGAGTGGCAGACACAGCAGCAATATAAGTTCTTGTTTGTAACAAATGTGCTAAATGGAGAAATAAATGCAGATTTTCATGAGCAAAGACAAACCTGTAGAAGTTGCTCATCCCTATAATAATGCCTCTGTTTCTGGAAATAGGTTCATATCCTGCCCAAACTCTAACAGCCTTAGTGAATTTCTCTTTCTCTGAGTCTTTTTCCCAAAACAATTATATACGTGTTAACAGTTACACAGGATTCCTTTTTGTATTTTCTATTTTACATCCACTATAATATCAGTCAATTAAAGAAATGCAGATAACGGGTCCTTTATCTCCCATTCAGAATTCCCTTTCCATTCTCCTCTGTGGAACTATTTAGCCTGTGTCTCTGGTGTTTTTTCCCTCTGTTCAGCCAACTTATCCAATCTTGGCTGTCTCCTCCTCTGTAATCTTGCATGTCTGTGACTCTTGGGGGACACGCCTTTCATTTTTATTGCCCCACCTACTGGATTTATTTTTATTTTTTTTGCTCATTATTTTATTTTAAAGCTTTCCAATTTTCAATAGTCTACCTTACTTCCTCTCTGCCTATGAAATGTTGTGAAAGCAAGAAAGAGAAATGTGTAAAAGAGGTGGTAGTGTATTTGTACTGACACTCATGAGTTTGAGTCTGTATAGCAAACAGATCCGAGCTCCAAAATGTGGCAAATAAATATGTATGGAAAAAGTAACCCACTCCTCTCTTCATCATGGAAATACCAAGTCACTGTGTGTTCACAAGTGTGTTTTACTTCAAAGTTGCATGTTGTGCAAAAGAATGAGTTGTTAGCTATGACGTTTAGAAAAAGGATTACTGTGAACTTATTTTAAAAGGTAATCTTATTTCTCTTACTCATTGTGACTCATTGATTATGACATTTGAGTTAGGAGCATACCATAAAGAGGTAACTGCTCAGGGTGTTATTTGTAATCAGTGTCTGAAAAATACTGAGTAGCAGGAAACCAAGACAACGAAGGTTGTCTATTATATTCAGTTGGAAGGCACAGGAGGAGGGTGTCTGTTTTTAATCTTTGACCTTTCAGCAGAGAATTTAGAAATGGGCAAACAGATAAGTATTTTGCTGAAGAAACAAACTGAATTAAGAAATTACATTCTGTTTCCCATTAGTAAATAAATGTTTATATTTCAATCAACGCATAAATTGTATGTTGGTGTAGTTTGATAGCAGTAAAAATGAAGCTTACAACTTCATGAAAGATTACCAGAAACCTGCTATCTAAAAGAGGAAATAAAGCTTTTTGTTTTTTGTTTTTTGTTTTTTTTTTTGTTTGTTTGTTTGTTTTTGTTTGTTTTTGTTTTTTAATACTGTCAATTCCTAAAAGATTTATGGAGGAGGGAACGAGTAGGTAATAGATGAAGATGACTTTTGTGGGATAGAATTTGGGGGAAAAAGAACAGAGCATCATTACATCAAAATGTAATGGCTACTAAATATAAAATGTGGTCTGATGAGTTTAGGGTTGTCCTAAGAGCATAACATGATGGATCCTGCATGCAACAGCTGCAGCAAAGGTGTAGAGCTGTTAAGAAAAACAGTTACAAGTAACAGCTTGTCAATCTTTTTTTAATTAGCAGGTGTATACTGTTGTCCCTCGGATATTCGAGCAAAATTTGTGAGGCCAATAAAACATGGTCTGTCTATTTAAATCTTTCTGTGGCATCTCAAGAATTCAGAATGAAGTAGTAAGATAGATCTGTCAATCAATCTTTTTTTTTTTTTTTTTTTTTTTTAATGCAGAGGTGTACTAACAACACTTGCATCTCTGCATTAGAACTTTTCCTGCAACATGAGCTATCAAGACAAAAACATCGATTCTCCCTGAGAAAGCAGCAAACACAAGTTTCCACTCACCTTCCCAGAGATATATGATATCATTTGCCACACTTGACCTTTTTGAGCCAAAATGACTTTAACTTAAAATAGTCCAGCAAACAGAGTATTGTAGATAATTAGACTCAGAGGAAAACAAACAAAAAAAAAATGCTCCAGGCTCTGTTAGAATGAAATAAATCTGAGTAAAAAAAATCAGGCTCAAGTTTATCAGAACAGTAGTATGGCATCAGCCCTTTTCCTGGACAACAGCTAGTACAATAAAATTTCTGCAACCTGTGCTACAACTATGGACAAGCAACCATTTCCTTCCCTTCTCTGTCAGTACAAATTGGATGATTACCTCTGCCAATAAAACTATTGTTTTCTAACATCTTTGAAATAAAATATATCTGAACCAAAACTACCAATATCTGTTTACGTAAAGAAAAAAAAATGCAGTTAATAACAACTCAACAACCTACAATTACTACACTAAACTTATTGTAGATTTTAGATATTACAGGTTTGTCTTCCAAGTTTTTTCTCTCTTTGGTATCACATTGACTTATCCTGGGGCTTATAAAAACTTGAATGCATTGTATGCTGTCAGAATTTGACAAGCCAGGCTAATGAAATTTTTAAAAGCCCTATTTATGTGTATTCTGGTTGGAACATACATTTCATTTTGCAGTACATTTTCCCCTTCAAGTACTCATTATAAAGGTTAGCTAAAGCATAGAAGAACAGTATGTTCCATCCATATGTGCCTATAACATCCACTTGAGGTAAAGTATTGTTTACTTTAACATCCATTTGCCACTGAACTGTGGAGGGAACTTTTTTTTAGATTCAGTTGTAGACGGAGAAGGACAGGTGATAATAAAGTGTTTATCATCTTTCTTTAATGTTTCAACACAAGGAAAAACAGAAATTGAAGTTTTCTTATATGAAATGTTTCTACTAGATAGTAAATTAGATGATATCTGTCCATTATGGTAATACTGCTTTCTGGAACCTTTTTGTAGCAGATAGTACTTTGCAGTACGTAACAAGTAATTAACAAAATATTTGACTAGAACTGTTGACTTTTACAAGGTATCTATTTTGTCATTAACAACAGCAACAATAAAGGAAAGGCCAATATTTAATGTTCATAGTTATATGTATAGTTTTTAGAAAGTTTTACCAAATATAGAGACTAGAGTCGGCCCACAGATTTACCCAGAAAACAGCATAGTCTAAACCTTCAAGAATACTGACATAGGGTTACACAATACAGAATTACAGGTATAGTTACCATCATTCAGATACATATAGGTATATACAGGCCTAACAATTAGTTTGTGTTGAAGTCAGTCCTAAGATTGTCCATATATGTCATCATACATATACCCTGCTCCATCCCAGACAATCAGCCCTTCAGTATTTTGAGAGATAGGAAACAAACTACAAATATAACTGCATGGCTCTGCTGGGACAGCTGTGGTCCAGCAGAAATAGTACTAGGCAGGACCTGATAACCTCAAAGAACCTGATTCCACATGGTCAGTGATGTCAAATACTACTTTTGTTAACTACTTTTTTTGGCTGGGTAATGAAGAATCAATAGTATAATTACCCTCTCTTATTAGGCCAATGACCAACAGTTGATTGGGAGAAAAATAACCTGATGGTAAAATAATTGATAAGGATACAAAGAATCATTGCAAAAACCTTGAAGACTTTTACGTAAAGGTGTTTTAAAGTAGATTTTCTGATAAAAATTTTCTAAATAAAATCTTCAAATTTTACTTAGTCTGAAGAAAAAAATTTCAAAAGATGATACAATGTCACCCTTATTTGGGTTAATACATATGTCATATAAAAATAGTGAATTATCATGGACTTTAGGGATTTTTAAGTCCCAAAACTTATTAAAACTTATAGAGAGCGATAAGGTCGCCCCTGAGCCTCCTCTTCTCCAGGCTGAACAACCCCAGCTCCCTCAGGTGCTCCTCGTAGGACTTGTTCTTCAGGCCCTTCACCAGCTTCGTCGCCCTTCTCTGGACCCGCTCAAGCACTTCGATGTCCTTCTTGTAGCGAGGGGCCCAAAACTGAACACAGTACTCAAGGTGCGGCCTCACCAGAGCCGAGTACAGGGGCACAATCACCTCCCTAGACCTGCTGGCCACACTGCTTCTTATACAAGCCAGGATGGTGTTGGCCTTCTTGGCCACCTGAGCACACTGCTGGCTCATATTTGGACTCGATGATCTTGAGGTCTCTTCCAACCTGGACAATTCTGTGATTCTGTGATTCTGTAAAACTTTTTAAACTTTGAAGTATTTACAGAAAGTATTTACTCTTTAAGAACCAGTCAGAGATGCTTAGAGACAGGTAACAAATTTTGCACTAAATCTATCTTCTGCAAATATAATTCCACAGAGATTATCAATATTGGGTGACATGTGGGAAAGACTTTTCAGTGGAATAAGTTTAAAGAATGAATCACGTCATTTCCCAAAGACAAATCAAGTGTTGCTAGCCATATCGTGGAAAATATAGGCAAACTGTCTGGAAGTATTGTGTCTATTTAAAGAAACAAATGGAAAATAAATGGAAAGTCTGACATGGTCATGTGTCACAAGTGAAAAGGCATAACATTGTACTTGTGCATAGAAACTAGGGGGCATGGTACTTAGGATAGGAGCTATGGACAGTATTCTCTTATTAGTTTATATGTATCATTGGAGTTTCATCATATAATTCAGCACATTATCTGTTTCCTCTTTCCTTGTGAAGTTTCCTTACAGTTCATGGACATCTTTAGCATCCAAACATAACATGTTAGAAAGAGGATTCAAGTAAAATACCTTAGCAATGTGGTTGTGTGTTTTACTTAAGTAAAAAAGCTACAAAAAATGAAATATTTTTGTCATTCCTGTGTTTGTACTATTCTTCACTTTCTGCTAGCTGGGAAGTTTCAACATGCTACACATGGTACCTTTCAAAACAAAACACCAATTAAAAATAACAAAGTGGAACATTGAGAAATTCATGTTCCATGCAACAACACAATGTTTCAAATCAGTGGTATAGAACCAAATTGGCAGCATTATAGTTAGTAGCATTGCTTTCTCAGTTAATCAGGAGAAAAGTGGTTCTGGCATTAATAATTTCTTAGCACTTTATTTGCATATGTTCATTGCTTGGTTATGACATATATACAATATGGAATATAAAATGTATTGACATGGATATGTAGTAGAGGCGTGGAAGCATGTATTTTTTATTAACCACAGCAAAAATTTTCTACATACTAAGATTGAATGCGGTCCACAATAATTCCTCTTTTTAATTTGTATTGTAATTTGTTCTTTTATTCTTGTACTTCAAGTATCATGATGATGTTTTCCTCTTTCTGTAAGAGGTATAATTAGTCATTGAAAACCTTAAACAGTTTCTTCCATACAAAAGCATACATTGAAATTCATATGCACAAACATTATACAACTTTAATTTACAATTTTTGTATTATTCATAATTCTTCAGAACACTTGTAGACTAGAGATGCTGCAGTGATGGAAACATATGATGGAACATAGCGTCTCACTCTAGCATACAGAACTATACTATTCTGTTACATGACAACTTAATTTGTACTTTACATGTTTCCAACTCCAACTTACAAAGTCTGCTCTAACAATTTTTGGAAAATCTGTTCATGTTGTGGTTTACTCATTTTGGATGCGATTCCAGCATGAAGCCTTCTCTCCAAGAAGTAAAACTTGTTCTAGCTGCTCATAAAATTTTCCCCAGAAGTGTTTATAAAAGCTAGTAAAAAAGAAAGTGCTCATTATTTTTGATAAGCAGTGAAGGATTAGAAATACATATTTCAATCACAGAGCTAAAGATATCTGGAATTAAAGAAGTATATATGTGTTTTTAAATTGATAAGGGTTTCTTAAAAATGTGAATTTTCATAAACCACTTACCTCAGAGTTAAAAACTTCACCTTTCTTTTTGTTAAATGGATGCAAAATACACCAAGTCTCAGCAAATGTCAAATCCAGTTTTAAAATACTGGTATTTAAAGGAGGTAAAATACCAATAAGTCTAAAACTATTAGAGCTTCCTAGTGAGAATATACAGGACTGTTTTATGTAGTTTTTGACAGAGAACTTAAATTAGCCCTGCAACATGGATGGTGTAACTTTTCCTGCTGCCTGGGAAAGAAATGCTGTCAAGTTCTAAGTTGTGGTGATGGCACTTAGTTTGTATGAGTCTAATAAAAGGGCAGAGTGTATGCATGTTTCTCCGATTTTAGATTTTTTTTCTCTTGGTCAGAACTTTGAAGTCTTTTTAAAGCTTTGTTCTCTTCCTCTTTGCCAGGCTAATAAAAAGAATTATTATTACTACCACATTTGTGTCTCTTGGATTTTATTTTGGCTAATGCAAGTATTTTTACAACATGATCTTGGACAAAGGAGCAATTAGAATTAAGGACCCTTATCCAACAATTACAGCACTTATTGCAATTATAATAGTAACTTAGTAAGTTGATGACTTACTGAGTTACCCAAATGATACATTTTTATTTTGCTTTTAAAGTTAGCAAAAGCTTAATGCTTGAGTTTTGTAATGAGCCTGTGGTAACCAGATTTGTAGTCTGAAGCCTTCGTCTGCCACACTGTTAGCCATCAAAGGAGTCCTGTCCTACCAAGCTTTCTATTTTCACAACAGGATATCTGGTTTCTTTTATGAGGATACAGCTATGTTAATTTGGTTTAGTGGTTTGTTGGAGGTAAGCATGCTCTTCACAGCACAAACACCAAAATCCCCTTAAAGCAGTTCCTTGTTAATAGCTGGGGCCTGATTGGCAGTTTTGCATTGTAAAGTGTGATTTGGTTGGATAAATATGTTTAGTCTAGTAAGCACTTTAGTGATTGAGTGTCTGTTAATGGATAAAGGTGGATTATGGTGAAACCTCTACAGGCTGTCATTGAGCACTTAGAGTTGTGAGATGTCATGGGGAGAATGGAAAACAAACCGGCACTATGGAAAAACTCACCAACTATAACAAATTTTAAATATTCAGTGCTATTTCAGTATTTAGCTTTAAAATCATATCTCGCTTGAGAACAAAGCAGAGCAAACTATGCAACTCATAGCTTTCTTGTCTGGCCTTATAGCAAGCATATTTGCTACATGCATCTGGGCATATTCAGAAAGCTTGGAGATCTTTCTCAGCAGATAATGGCCAAAAAGCTACCAGGTACCTGGAAGGTAAATGCAGAGTAACCATAACTTTTCTTAAGAGTATACTGTAAATACTTTAATTCAGAACGAATCCAATGCAATTTTTTGGTTTTCTCTCTCTCACACACACACCCTCCTCCAGGAGAGGGTTTTATATATCAGTATTCTTACTTGTTTTCTGTTCTTTCTATTCTATTCTTGCTTGCTTGCAAGGCTTTCTATTTTTTATTATAAAGTCTTCTCCAAAATAAAGATTTTCTGCAAAACCACCATTTCCCCATCTCTCCCCTCCAAACACAGACATGAAGATCTTTCTTCTCTTACTTTTAAGAAAGGTAATGTGATCCTCTATATAAACCACCAACAAATGTCACTTTTTTTCCTCTACTCAGGTGTACGCAGCTTTTTTACGAGGTGGTAAATATCAGCTTACTTTGGGACTTGAAATGGCCTTGAGGCCAAGTGGCAGATATTCAGGCACATATGTAGAAAGTCTCCACTTCTGGTGAGCTTTAAAATCTCTGTGTCCTAACTGGTAGCCATGGTACAATGAGTGCTAAGTTTGTTTACCATACTATGGAAGTATCACATGTATTAGCAGGTGAAGTACGCACCCAGCATATTCTGGTTTGCATCTGGAAAACAAAGACAAGTTCCATATTAGAGTTATTAAGCTGTTAGTAAAAAAAAAAAAAAAAAAAAAAATCTCTTCTCTGGCCTCTGACATTTTCTTGTGTTTTGCTTTATTTCAATTTTGTTGGTTTGTTTGTTTGGATTTGTTTTGTTTTGTCTTGCTTTGTTTTGTTGGGGGGGGGGAGGGGGAGGCAGGGAGGTTTGTTTTCAAGGAAAACCCTGGAATTCTTCCCTGTGTTCCCTTTTATTCTGTTATCAAAGACATATCAGGCTGACCCAAGCCTTACAGTTGATACTTACCATATGTCAGTATAGGTTGAAGCCCACAAAACCTAAAAACAAACAAACAAACAAACAAACAAACAAAACTACAGCTCTAGTGAAAAAATTTAAAGCAGAAAACATCCTCTGGGAAATTTCTTGCAGCTTCACTTTTTTCATCTGGTTAAAACTACCTACATAGGAGGATTACCTTCTGGTCAAATCCAGATTAAATGTGTGGTGGCAGCTTCTACATGGTCTTTACCATTACATACTCTTCCAGAGAATGTATTAGGTCTTGAATGCTTGAAATGAACTTATGATAGAGTTGAGTCCTTTCTATAATATTACACTAAAGAAGAGGATAGATGGTCGTAAAAGTCTGGCCAATTGGTGTCTTGGAGATGAAATTCTTTGCTTAAATCCATGCAACCATTCCCATATTGAAGTAACTTAACTGAGAGAAAAACTGATTTGTAGACTTAATCTTTCTCTGTGCTTCTTATCACAGCTTGTTTGGCTTGAATGAGAGAATAAATCAGCATTGTAATCATTACTGGTTTAATATAAAATATTTGCTTGTAATCACAGAAATCTTGGTCTTAGATGTCAATTATTAGCAATAATAAGATATAAAAAGGGAAAGAAGTCTTTACAAATACATAAGAATATTATTTATTATATATATACTGTTTTTGATTTAGGTGCTGCATATGGCCCATTAGAGAAAAATATGTACTTCCTAGTATGCTGGGTCACTCAAAGATGAAATACAGCAGAGGAAATTAAGGCAGAGAAATTTATTTAATTTTATGATCCCTTAAAATGTTGGTGTGCCTTCATATGGAAGGCCATCTTTACTTCCAGGAAGAAAAACACAATGCAGGGCTTATTAAAGATTTGATTATTGAAGCAGCACTGTGGAATATGGTCCTCTGCTCTAAAACGTGCTGCCTTTACTTTTTGAGATTTTTTGCTGATTTTACAAGTCAATTAAGAGCTAAAATGAAAATGTGGTAATTATTTGGAGAACAGCTAACAGTTGAAACTAGTTTGAGAAAGCAGCCGATTGATTGAGGACAAAACCAGAATGCTGGTATATTTGGGGGTATGGGAAAGCTTAATTAATGGAGCAAGATTTGGGGTGGATGAGGAGAAGGAAATCATGGGAAGGACAAACAATATGAAAGTCCCATTGAGAGTAGGACAGGAATAATTACTAATAAAACAGGATTTTTTTGAGACAAGAATAAACAGCAGGCAGGCAGAACATCAGGGACTAGAAAGGAACAGAATTGAAAGAAGCATGGAGTAAGAAAGGAAGGACATAAGAGGAATAAGAGGTAATTAATATAATCTTGAAATGATGACAAACTTTTCTATGTGAGAACTGCAAACAAGGCAAGAATGAGTCAGAAGATAGTAGAGGAGTTATTTACAGGAAAGAGGAAAGATGCAGAAAGTGGAGGGAAAAAAAAAAAAAAAAGGCCATCTAAAGGAAAAAAAATGTAAACAAAAGATGCAGTGAGACAGCAGGAAAAGATGCTGAGTAAATGTGTCCTTTGAAAGGAAGAAAGTATTAAGATAGTATTGATCCTAAAGACATGTTCTGCATAAGATCTTTCTGGCTTCATGTAACAGAGCCCAGAAATAGAAAATATAACTTTGAAGAGCTTTAATTCTATGCCATGGACAAGCAATTTGCTTTATAAGTATTTTCAAAAAGACAAAAAAAAAAAAAAAAAAAAAAAAAAAAAAAAAAAGGCTATATAATTGGTTTATTCCAATGAGAAATGTGCATATGATCTATGAAAGTGAAACTTGTATGAAAGAAGAAACTTTTAGGTTGCCATCTTAAAATGATGCCAGTGACTTTGCAACTAATTAGGATCATTTTTTTTAGGAATTAGAAATAGTTTCAAGAACCTTAGATAACTTTGACTTCTTTTTCTAGTGTTTCCAATTTTACTGTTGCACTTGTAATTTTTGTCAAAGTCATAACTTTGAAAGTTAAAAGTGCTTTTCTTTCATATTTTGCTGTATCAGGACTTAGAACTTAACATTTAAAAGAAAAAAAGGAAAAAAAAAAAAAAAAAAACAGGATGAAAACAGGGGAAACAAAACTACACATAGCAAAGTGCTCTAGGTGCATGAACTAACCAAACAAGAGAAGACAGGCATTACAGAGGAGGTAAGGAAGTCTTTTTAAATGCTATAATTTGAAGTGGTAACATACCTAAATGAGACGTACATTTTTAAAGTATAAATTGGTGCTTAATATTAAAAACATGAATACATGCATGCACATAATATATACATAAATATATGTATATTTTACATATACATATGTAATTATGTATATATGTACTAGGCAGGGTACTAGGCATAAATACGAATTGGGGTAGGGGCTTTTTCATTTTAGTCTTGGCAATAGCTTTCATATCTTGCTCCAATGTTATATAATTTTTCTACGTCGGTTAGCCTTAACCACAGCACTGTGTTTCTGATCCAGAATTGCAGATGAAATATGTGCAGCTTTTGCAGTCCTTTTTTGTAAATACCCAGCAGGCATCCAAACACTTTCAAGCAATAAATAAGACCCCACAAACAAAAGCAAATTAAACCTTCCACTTCTATTCATAAAAATATATATACAGCGTTACTTAACCAATCAGATGCCTGCTTGTGACACATGAAATAACTTGGTGGTCTTTGTACGATTCCAACTGGACAGCTGTTTGGACCATAAAACTCCACCATAATTGGCTTTAACCAACATCCGTGTCAGCAAAATAGCCAAGTTTTGTAGGGGCACAGAGGCTGAACAGCCTTTCTCATAGCCTAGAGGTGGTTCTTCTAGATTAAGCATGTGGGTGGCCTGCTGATAGTGGGAGAATTACAGAAAAAAAAAATATTCTGCTGCAAGTTTTTTATATTGTATCTTTTTTTTTAGCATTCTGGACAGAATTCTACTTCTGAGCCTCTCCTAAATGTTATTTTAAATGAATATAATGTACATTGATGTTAAAAGGTGTTTTGGAAACTGTGAAATAAATAGGCTTTTGGAAGTCAATGGAAAAATAGCTTTTGATTTCAAAGGGACCTGAATTTTTTTTCAATGTTTAAAGAAATACTTGGGTTTTGTCCCCCAAAAAATATAAAAAAATGATGTTTTAGAAGCAGATGGTTTGGGATATTAATGAGAAGGGAAGTTCCACACTAATTTTACTAAATTTTGAAATTACAATACCAATTTGTCTACCATTTAAACTAATGATAAAATAGAAAAAAAAAGAAAAAAAAAAAAAAAAGAAAAAAAAAAAGTAGAAAATATGAATTTGAAACAGAAACAAATGGAGAAAAACATGCTTCGCACAGACTGAGAAATTCTTCTGAAATATTGTGTCTAACGCCAGCATTGAATAGATTGAAACACTCTGCTTTTACTTTACTGATAGGATTACTACACATTAGGTACCTTAGAAATATAAATTGATATAAGCCTACATAGAAAGTACCTTATACATCATAAGAGATAGTCCCAACTACTGTGAAATGAGAAGCATGAAATGTAAAAATTGTTACAAAAATAGCACCAAAGTCTCTTAATTCCCTGTATTACATGCAATACCTTGGCACCAAATTTAATATACGACCAGTTTGAAACAGTATAGATTTTCATTCAATGCATAGATGTAAATGCCTATATAGGGTGCAGGGCAGTGGGTATCTTGGCCCATAACATGGAATAGTTTGCGTGCTACAAGATAAAAGTTACTGTTGTCTTCATTCTTGAAAGCCTACCTACTTTTTTTCTTTCCTAGTGATAACTTTTTAAAGAGAAGCCTCTGTTATTGGCCTTTCGTGTTCTGTCTTCTGTATGAGATCTCAACAAGCTTTGGAGGAAACATAGGTTTCATAGCATGCTGTGGAAAAAAAAAAAAAAAAAAAAAAAAAAAAATGGAGAGAGAGAGATGCAAGTTGTTTTTTTAATTATAAGAGATAAATAAATAAAACAACAAAAACACTGTTAAGTCAGATGGGTGCATGCTTTGTATAGCTCCCAAGGCCTATCTGAAGAGCACCATACAAAAACAAAGCTTGTAGAAGAGGAAGCAGCTGCAAGAGTGATATAGAGCCCTTTCTTATAAACAAAGAGCACCAACAAATCTGTTGGAGCATGAATATTAGATTTGCTGACTTTTGCTGACATCACTGTGGGAGATAAGCATATTACAAGGAGTGGAACAGCTTGTTGCTTGAGAGGTTGCCAGATGAGATAAGCAAATGGCAAAGTGGCAAATGAAGACATGGTGCCCGTCTTGACCAGCTCAGGCATAGCAGAGAGTTGCGACTCGATGAAGTGTTGCAGTGAATGTAACTGGTCTGGAACAAGTGGATAAAAATGAACTATGAACCTCTTTTTTCCTAATAGCGAAGAGCTAACAGCTGTTTCCATCTGGGAACTGTGTGAAAGTGCCTTACAGCTGTACAATAATAAACAGCTAAAAACTCTGCAGAGCCTACTGCTCCATTTACATTCTTTCCCAATCTTTTGCCTCATTAAACTGTAATCTTCCTCCTAATTATATTTCATCAATCTATTGTTTATGGAACTCTAGATTAAATGGCAAACATATTGAAACAAAAATAAACTTATAATTAGTTGTCTTCTCCTCACCCCTCCTCCCTTTGTATTAGCAAGTGCATCATTATCAGACCCCAGGGGGTTGGTGAGGCAATCAGTTTACATGGTGCACTTTTGGCAGCAAAGAAAAAAAAAAAAAATGTAGCTGCATAATATGATTTACCAGCTCTAGGGCTCCAGGGTCTACACTTCCATAAATATAAGTGACAAATTATCAATAAATCATTCCCCGGTCTACCATATTGCATAATGTTTATTGAAACCCAGTTCTAATAAATATAAAAGTCACCTTTTTTATCCAAAGCATAAGAAACAAAGATGACAGCGATTACAAACAGAAATGAAAAATGAGAAATAAGCCCCTTCACAAGCAACGAATCTTTTTTTCCCTAGCATCCATAGAGCCTCAGCATTGTTGGCCTCCAAAATCTGCCTTGGAACAGATATGACCTTTGAATTGTGATTCTGTTCTTTGGTTACAATAAACCTTTTTTATTTCTATTTTTTTTGGTTTGTTTGTTTGTTTTTTTCTTTTTTTTTCTTTTTTTCTTTTTTTTTTTTTTTTGTTATTCATACAATTTCCATATCTCATTCCTGCTCTCTGAAGAAATCATCCTAGTACTTTTTCAGCATACTGATAAGAAGCTGAATTAGAACTGGTGAAATTCTTCCGAATTTAGCCTGTTGTAGATTAACCAAGCACCCTGAGACCTCTGTTTTGAAACTTTGCAAGAAGTGTTTCTTTCACTGTTTTGCTCATTGCAAGAAACTACTTGAAAAGTGAAACAAAGAGAAAAACAGAATATTTGCACATTAATTAATGTTTTCATTCTTCATCTCTATAAGTTGAAAACTACAATTCTAAAACTGTTTTATTAGAGTTGCATTTCTGGTTGGTGTTTTTTTTTTTTCACTCCATTTTATAATGACGAAAACTGGATCAAATATTGCTCTGGCATGAAAATATCTTTACTAAAGACTATTTCAAGAAAATAATCAAAGTTTATACTTCACTACATTTTCCCACCACAACTCATCTTTTTTTTAAAAAAACATACATTTCTTACAGCAAATTTCAAATCTCACCTGTTACAGGTGCTTTTTAAAACATGGGATTATACTACTATCACGCCATTTTTTTTGCAGGTCAGCATCTGGAAATAATTTACACAATGTAGTCATTAGATTTCTGTAACAATTTAATAAAGTCAATTTATGTCTTAGCTGAAATTCCCTGCCCTTTTTTTATTCTGGAAGCCAAACATCACATACCCTAGTTAAGTTTAACTAGCTCTTTAGAACACTTAAGATTTCCGCTAGCCTTCTGATCTGCTGTTTGTTTTGGGGTTTTGTTTTCTTCCCTAGAAGTCATAGATATCTTCATATCACAAAAAGAGACCTCTGCTGAAATATTTCATTCATCTTACTTAAGTTTCAGCTAGGTACAACCTTCTCTGCAGGACATGTAATCTACGTTGACACTTTTTTGCTGATGCAAATAAATTCTATTCAATTCAAAGGAGAATGTCTACTTAGAGCAGAACAAGTGTTTTCCCTTGCAACCTCAGTGGAAATGTTGTTTGCCTGAGAACTGTAAGACTGGACCCAGTAGTTTCCTTTCCAGATTAGGGTGTACAGGCTTTCTCTCGCTACCACATTTTTATCGGTGCCCTTCCATGTCTTGTTCTGAGGGCAGTATAAGCAGTAGCGTGTCTGTGCTTGTGGAGTATGGGGAAGTGAATATCTCTTTCTCAGAAGTTCTTTCAGAGTTTCAGAGGAAATGGTTCATTTCCTATAGTTCTAAGGCCCTAACTCACTGACCAGCTGGAATAATCCTCTTGAATTCATTTGCTCTGTTCCCATGCAGAGGCATTTGAACATCAGAACCTAACAAAATGTGAGAGAAGGAATGTTTCTGGCTCTTGTAAAGCATTAAACAAAAGTCCATTGTTTTAGAAATGGTTCCTCCACTGGCATTCAGTCAAAGTGATAAATACTGCGCTGGCAGTGTCAGCAGAGCCTTTGTAGCCAACATGGCTGCACTGTTCCTAACTGCCAAGACAGCAACACCACTCTAAAGTCCTTCACACCAAACTACATGGGATCTAAGGAGTTCAGGCACATGCCTCTTCCCACATCATCCCAATAAGAGACAGCATTTCCTTAAACTGCTCAGGGAAGAAGGGATTCAGCCTCTCAGTGTAGCAGAGCAGCAGCAGCCCTCATCCCTAGGAAGGAAGCAGCTGCAGAACAGTCATGCATTAGAGACCTGATGCCAGCTCAGCATCTCACATTTGGTGATGAGTGAGGAAGTGGAAGAAACTGAGACCACTGAACTGACAGACTATTTCCATTCACTGAAACAGGATGTAGTGAGAGATCTGAGAAATCTGGACTATAAAATAAAGTCAGAATATAAAGTGATGTGTATATACTGACGTAAAGAATGACATCTGTGAGAGCGTCTGAGCAATCTGCATGAGGATGTCAGAAGACTAACAGATGATTTTCATAGATTTGGATGCCAGAGCTCAACATTCAGATATTTCTGATTTCATATGATATACCCTAATGAGGTCATAGACTGGAACTAGGGGAAAAAAAAAAAAAAAAAAGAAAAAAAGAAAAAAGTATAAAACTCTAGATTGATTGTAACTCCAAACAACTCTGGCAAAAATTAGGATTTCCTTGGGTAACAGCAGACTTGGCTAATCTGCTATAGGAATACTGCAATAGCTTAACATAGGTATTCTACATATGCCTTTCAAGAAATCTTTGCAGATTTCTGCAGGCCATTGAATGATTGCAATAAACACAGGTTATTTTCTTTTGTGGATACCACAGTTACATTTTCCTGACTTTTTTCTCATTTGGTATGAGAATCACAGAATCATCTAGGTTGGAAGAGACCTCCAAGATCACTGAGTCCAACCTCTCAACCTAACACTAACAAGTCCTCCACTAAACCATATCACTAAGCTCTGCACGTAAATGTCTTTTAAAGACCTCCAGGGATGGCGACTCAACCACTTCCCTGGGCAGCCCATTCCAGTACCTAACAACCCTTTCAGTAGAGAGGTTTTTCCTAATATCCAACCTAAACCTCCCCTGGTGCAACTTTAGCCCATTCCCCCTCGTCCTATCACTAGGCACGTGAATAGACCAACCCCTACCTCGCTACAGCCTCCTTTAAAGTACCTGTAGAGAGCAATAAGGTCACCCCTGAGCTTCCTCTTCTCCAGGCTACACAATCCCAGCTCCCTCAGCCGCTCCTCGTAAGGCTTGTTCTCCAGACCTCTCACCAACTTCATTGCCCATTTCTGGACATGCTCGAGCACCTTGATGTCCTTCTTGTAGCGAGGGGCCCAAAACTGAACACAAGACTCAAGGTGCGGCCTCACCAGAGCCGAGTACAGGGGGATAATCATTGCCTTAGCCCTGCTGGCCACACTGTTCCTTGTGGAAGCCAGGATGCTGTTGGCCTCCTTGGCCACCTGAGCATACTGCTGGCTCATATTCAGCAGACTATCAACAAATACTCCCAGTTCCTTCTCTGCCAGGCAGCTTTCTAACCACTCATCTCCCAGCCTGTAGTGCTGCTTGGGGTTGTTGTGCCCCAGGCTCAGGACCTGGCACTTGGCCTTGTTGAACTTCATACAGTTGGCCTCAGCCCATGGGTCCAGCCTATCCAGATCCTCCTGCAGAGCCTTCCTACCCTCGAGCAGATTGACACATGTACCTAACTTGGTGTCATCTGCAAACTTACTGACAGTGCACTCAATCCCCTCATTCAGATCATCGATAAAGATATTAAAGAGAACTGGCCCTAGTACTGAGCCCTGGGGGACTCCACTAGTGACCGGCCTCCAACTGGATTTAAGTCCATTCACGACTCTTTGGGCCTGGCTATCCAGCCAGTTTCTAACCCAACAAAGTGTACGCCAGTCCAAGCCAAGAGCAACCAATTTCTTGAGGAGAATGCTGTGGGAAACGGTGTCAAAAGCCTTACTGAAGTCAAGGTAGACCACATCCACAGCTTTTCCCTCATCCACCAAGCGTGGAAATCTGCATTTATGGTTTTCATTGGAAAGGTAAAATATGACCTCATACAAAATTATAAATTGAAGAAAGATTACACCTAGCAAAGATCTAAGATGACCTCAGTGTTATTTTTATCTGTCATTTGCAGTATTTAATCATATACTTTTATTTTGATTTTTTTTTTATTGATTGCACTACATTTAGTGCAGAAATATTCCAGTTTATTGTAGCAATATGCCATTGTCTTTCTCCCATGATCAGGATTTTTTACAGAATTCACCCTATAAAAATCATCCTGTTAATTACAATACAGTGATCTCTAACTCATAAGCTATATGTTAGTTTTAACTAGCAACACAGTGACACTCCTATTTGAATTGTTAATTTCAGAACCAAAAAGCAAAAAGTAACAAAATAGATACCTTAGACAATATAACAAATATTTCATCTCCATCTTAAAATCTAAAACCATCTAGACCTTTTATAAGAGTTTTCATTCTTGCTACCTGACTGTTGGCTTATAGCCCATAAAAACGTATGATGCTTTTTCATGAAGTTCAGTAATTCATCAAGGAGCTATGTGCAATTATTACATTTCTAACTATTACTTGTCTTGATTGCATTCTAAAATCTGTTTTTCCTATCAGAGCTAACAGCAGGGTTTTTTTTATCATCTAGCTGATCATACTGATATAACACATCTCTTTCAATACTGTCTGTATGTGTATTGATATCAAGTACTAGCCAGCCAAGAAACAATTAGGGACCCTATACTGTAAGCACCCTAGTCCTATTAACCTCAGTGGAAGCCATTTGCGTCTGAATAGAAGGAGAGACTTTGGCCCTGAATTTATCACACAGCTGGAGTGTATTTTTATCTTATTCCTATGCTGTCAGTAGACATAACATGGCAATCTGCATGTTTTCACATAAATCCAGCTAGAAATGAACATATTGCTCTCTGCAAATATCTTTTCTTTCTTTCTTTCTTTCTTTCTTTCTTTCTTTCTTTCTTTCTTTCTTTCTTTCTTTCTTTCTTTCTTTCTTTCTTTCTTTCTTTCTTTCTTTCTTTCTCTCTTCCTCTCTTTCTCTCTTTCTCTCTTTCTTTCTCTCTTTCTTTCTCTCTTTCTCTCTTTCTCTCTTTCTCTCTTTCTCTCTTTCTCTCTTTCTTTTTCATTTCTTTGGCTATTAAAGTGTTTTGCAAAGACAATGTTAAATTGATATAAGCCAAAAAAAGGGATTAAAAGTTAACCATACACCAAGCAGGTCAGTATGCACAAGCAGGCTCAGTTTGCACACCAGGTTGCCCAGATGTGACACCCAAGACAAGAAGAAGCTGTAGTGGGGTTCATCCAACACTCATGGACATCTCTAATAAACCTGGTTGAAGGGAAGGGCTATTTTTTAATATCAGAAAGAAATTATACCTAGTTCAATTTGTTGTAAGAAGAGTGAAATCAGTGAAATAGACCTATCCCTGTGATGAACCACATGAAGACCAGGATTCACAATATCACATATTGTATATTTAATGTGACGTGAACCACTCTCAAATGCATCATATTATTTTGTATTTGAGTGTGAAGTGTAGAGACAAATTTTATGTGTCCAGCTTTATCTACCAAAAAGAGTTCCTCCTAATGGTCACTTTTTATAGAAATCCTAAACATTAAGTTTCTTGTGCCACAAGTGAAAGCTTGTAGGAACAGCTGTGACAGTTCCCCCCTTTCTCTGGCTGACATGCACACTGTGAGAGGCTGTGAGAAAGGGACTAAAAGCAGTTTTCTCAGGGTGGAGTGCCTGTTGCCAGCCCTGAGGATGAGGTAGGCAGTGAAAAAGCTTTGGCAGATTGACATTTCTGTTGTTTTTTTTTGTTTTTTTTTTTTTAATTATTATTTTATTTTTCCTTTTTTTTTTTTCAGATTAAATAGTTCTCTTTATTCATGTGCAAATTTTTATTGGCCTCTTGGCTATTGGATAAGACCTAATATATCACTCTATGCATAAAAAAAAAAGAAAAAAGTTTTGTTATGAGTGACTAAGCAGTTAAATTTTGTTAGAAAACATGTTTTTAATCAAATCTCCCTTGAAAATAATAAAAAAAATGAGCTTTCATCCTTTAGGGAAATATTTCAGAAATCTCAAGTGCTCTTTGTTAGTATACAACATATTTAAGTCAAATTTTTCTTTGTCCACATAGCCCTATTTTCAAGAAAATGTCTTACAAAACACTTTATTTCTTAATTCTTGCTTGTATTATTAACCTTCTTAAACATTTTTGTTAGATTCATACTGTTATGTTTTTCCTGCTTGTTATAAATCCTACTGTGGTCTCTGTGTTGGGCACAGACCGTTATACAATAAAACACTCATTTTTTTTAAGGAAAAGAAAAATAATCTGTAAGCCCTGTTTAAACTGCTTCAGATATTTGATTTTACACTGTTGCATGCTAACATTTCAGGAGCACTACTGAAATAGTTCTCATCCTCCAATACTGTTGTTGTTCCAGAGCTCTTATTAATACAGGGTTCAAACCTATTACCAAATGGTTTCATATTGAACAATTAAACCATATGAGACAAGATGCAGAATTTACACATATATTCACTTAAACTGTGGTATATACAAAGTAGTCTTATTGCTACCTGTCCTACTAAGTCTACTGTCTTTCAACAAAAATTACATATCACCAGCAACCTGTCACACCAGTACTTACTTGGCCATCTTCCCAACCATGCAGTACGGGGCTCAGTACAGATCCTGGAGGGAGAATCTTTCCAAAATTCCTCCCAGGAAAATCTGACCACACTTTTTGTCCCTTTGACACAGTTTTTTGTCGTTTAAGCAGTTGGCATTGACCTACTCCTCCGTAAGGGCACGGCTTCTGTTAGAACATCTGGCAAAGGAGACTGACAGTCCAGCTATGCTATACCAGCTGGGTTTACCCTGATAAACATGATAAATCATTCTTTCAAACAGCCATATTAAGTTTGCAAGTCATGCCTACAAACTTGCTGACTTTTTGCCAAAGCATTGTATCTATGTATCATATTCTATGTTCTCCATTAATTTTTCTAGGCTTAGGTAAAGACAGTCTGGAAACAAAATTCTGGATTATTAGCTGATGGAATATCAAAGATCTGTGTCATATTGCTTTATTATCAAGGCCAACTTAAGCAGTAGTCAACACATCCCAGTTACCAGTAGAGTATTTTCCTATCTGGGTACTTTTGGAACTCCTGGAAATATCATTTAGGTCCTGAAAAATATTCTTCCTTAATTTATCACTTCAGAACAAATCTCCTCTACTTATGTTTCAGTTGGAAATAGTTTTTCAGTCTCTTCTCCAATAAAGCATGCTTTTAGTCTATTCTCTCCTCTGTAATGAATACCACTGCAAGGAATTCATTTTGCTTCACTTCTGCAATGATCTGAATTTTCCGTGACAGGCCCTTTTATATCAAGATCATCCCATGCTCCCAACTTCTCTTTGAAAGTCTTTTTTCTTTTGATTCATGAGAAGGAGTTTTTTATTATTAACATTTATTCTTTCAGTCAGTTGCTCAAAAATTTTTGGCCTGTCTAACTGTGGTTTTACATTTAAGACTGTGGTTTCACTTTAAAGAGATTATAGGCCAATAACTACACATGAAGATTTTGAAACAAAATATATTATGTATAAGAATGAGGGAGTTTTGTATCATTTAAACAAGAATTAATCCAATAAAAAGATAGTGCTAGGAAGTTTTAGGAATTTCTGCTTATATAGTACATCTCTCAAAAGTGCTGGAAATTATTGAAGTATAGGTGCTTTGCTGCCTTATTGAAGAAAGGCTAATGACACTTGAGCAGCAATACTCAAAACTTACTCCATGAAGGTTTAGGCCTTCAGAGGGCAGCCATTCTGCTTCCTGAATGAAGCTGTTTAAAATGTGTGTCTATCCTTGGCCCTTCCCTGTTCACTGTGCTTTGAGCAGCTGCACTGTCAGCCTGTGCACTGAGGTCCACTTGTTTTATTTTTTCATGCAAGAAAAATACAATTTTTCCCCTACCATTCTGTTAAAATCGTTATAAAAAAAAATCTAGATTATTTTTAATACTTTAACAATCTTAATAAAGATTAAAAATAAGAGATAGATCTATTTATTTATCACTGTGTGCTATAATTATGGAAAAATCAGAATATTACATCCATCACCAGATCTATTAAGCTCATCATAACTTGAGTTTAATATTTACCTCTATCCTTTGAGCATCCTAGTATCTTTTCAAGTCATTATGAGGCTGAACAGTCTTCTATTTTAATCACCAAATATGTCTAAAATTACAGATTTTAATTTACACAGAAAAACTTGTTTTTAAATTGTCTATGTTTTGGGGTGGTTTTATTTGCAAAATGTTTTTATGTGATGTATTTTAACAGTTGTCCCTCACACTGGAGCGAGATACTTTACATGAAAAAAAAAAAAAAAAAAAAAAAAGCTCAAATTCATTTAATTTGTACAAGGACTTACAAATATTTTAGCAGAACTAGACAAAACCAACTACTTGCATAGATGTTTTTGGTGGTAATCGGTGGTGGTCTTGAGGGAAGAATGGATCAGAAATTTAGGCTACTTGGAAATACAGAGGAGGTGGTTGTTTGAATAAGTAGAGAGAGGGAGCAGTTGAAAACCAAGGCAGAGCCCTAAATTTTCAACAGCACTGTGTCAAAGCTCAGCCTTCATTAGAAACAGCATTATCTTGCACATATTACTTCAGTGTTAGGGACATTTTGCATTCTAATCCCCTTACCACAACTTACGATACCAATAGCGGTCCAGATATTAAATGGATTAAATATATTTCCTGAGTTTTTCTGAGATGCAGCATGTTGTTCAAATGAAAAATGGTTTTACAACCAAGTAGTGTAGCAAAGAAGCATACATGTAATTCATGCTCTTAGAGTTTTGTTTTTTATCACCTTTCCCAGCCCTCCAAATTTTATTGATAGTTATAGATTATATTTTATAGAATATTAGATATAGATTATTTGCAGATATAAATATAAGCACATTAAATTTAGTATTTAAAAAATGTTATGTGGATCCCTAATGTCCACAAAATTGAGTTTTCTCTAAGATTCAGCCACAAAGCTCAGCTTCTCTAGGCAATTTTTGAACTAGGAGAACTTGAGCTAAGCCAGAAACAGAAGATATTTCTGACTTCTGTCAGCATCTGTCATATCTTTGCACAACAACAGCTCAATAACAGCCACTTTGCCAGGATTTCTCCAAAATAAACTTTCTTTATATCTTTGTGTAGTTGCTTCCTTGGAAATTTGCATAGGTTAATGTTTCAGTCACAGTGACTACAAGTGAAGGTTATGTCTGTGTACCACTGTGAAATCAGATATTTTATCATGAACCTCACATTTTCATTTGTTTTAATGCACCAACTCCAAAATTATATGAAGAAAAAGCAAATTATTTTTTCTTCAGTCTTTGGAAACAAAAACAAAAACAAAAACAAAAACAAAAAAAAAAAAAAAAAAAAAAAAAAGAGCAGTATGACATTTTTCCCTATCCCGTCCTCCCACTAAGAGCCTTAAAATGCAAACCTTAATGCTTCCAAAAGCAGAAGAAACACAGCACTCCCTACTTTTAAAATGTGGTGCTTTTTAAAACTTACAGTATCACAGAATCACAAAATCACAGAATTTCTAGGTTGGAAGAGACCTCAAGATCAACGAGTCCAACCTCTGACCTAATGCTAACAGTCCCCACTAAACCATATCACTAAGCTCTACATCTAAACGTCTTTTAAAGACTTCCAGGGATGGTGACTCAACCACTTCCCTGGGCAGCCTGTTCCAATGCCTAACAACCCTTTCGGTAAAGAAGTTCTTCCTAACATCCAACCTAAAACTCCCCTGGTGCAATTTTAGCCCATTCCCCCTCGTCCTGTCACCAGGCATGTGGGAGAACAGACCAACCCCCACCTCACTACAGCCTCCTTTAAGGTATCTGTAAAGAGCAATAAGGTCACCCCTGAGCCTCCTTTTCTCTAGGCTGAACAAGCCCAGCTCCCTCAGCCTCTCCTCGTAGGACTTGTTCTCCAGGCCCCTCACCAGCTTCGTCGCCCTTCTCTGGACCCACTCAAGCACCTCAATGTCCTTCTTGTAGCGAGGGGCCCAAAACTGGACACAGTACTCAAGGTGCGGCCTCACCAGAGCCGAGTACAGGGGCACAATCACCTCCCTAGCCCTGCTGGTCACACTGTTTCTTATGACGTCAGTAATGACGACGAGGAGACAGTTTTGAATAATTTGAACTAGCAACATCTTGTAGATGTTTCATCTTTTCTTTGAAATTCATTGCAAATATTCTACAGATTTTTAATGGTGTAAGACGATGGTCAGAAAAAGAATCTCTTTCCTTTGCACCTGCCATGGTAGAGACAGCCCAAATAGAACAACTCCTTTGATACTTGATCTTGCTAAAACCACAAATCTAACTTGATTTTGGCATCAGCCAAAGAACTTGCTCATTGTTATTTCTTTCTCTCCCGTGTATATGCTATCATTTTTACTAAATGTTTAGCTTGCATTTTCTTCCAGGTTGAGGGCTTACTTTCCTTGCCATATTTTTTTAACCTCTGTGACCCTTCGTATTTTTTTCTGGCTTTAGTTTTGGCAAGATCTTTCAGTGCAACATCATCAGCAAATTTATTTAATATGATCTTTATTCCTTTTTCCAAACCACTAAGATGTTAATTAAAAGCAGCTCTTACACTGATCCTTCTATTGGCTTGAACAGTTAGATACTTCGCCATTTATCATTATCCTGTTTTCTAATCTCTGTGGCCCCATTTACATAAAAGGTTGCGTTATATTTTCAAATTATGGTTCATGACACTCTATTAAATACTTGAACTAAGACAATGTATGTTATGCTACTGTGTTCCATTTGTTCACTAATTTTGAAATTCTTCTACTAAAGAGCACAAAATTGCATTGGCCAAAATTATTTTATTCACCCAATACTGAATATTCCATATGGCTCTGGTAATATTTTTGTTTGTTTGTTTTTCTTTCTTTTCCCCACCAAAACTTAAAATTGAACAAGTATTAACAGCCTTCATATCATGTTAAAATGAGTATTTTATCCTGTTTTATGGATGAGAGGAGATAAAATGACTTGCCTGAGGAGGTATGCCGAGACTGGGATGCAAAGGACAGCAGAACTCAAAGACCTTATCATTACAACCGTAACACAACAGTAGTGTTAGGACCAAATTCACCCTTGTGTCCTTCTATTTTTCTGTGTTTTCCATTGTTTAAGTATTTAGCTTGGAACTGAGATTAATGGCCAGATTTGCCTCCTCATCCAATCAGCCAGTCTAGTCTTTGTTTATTTTTAAATTAATAGCACATACCCTTACATATAATTTCCTTGCTTTACCCTGAAAAACATCTATTATTTATTCACATTATTTTTGCTAAGTATTTGAGAACATCCACATTTTAAAATTTTAGATGAAATACACAAACTTGTAAATGAAAATATCAACAAATCATTGATGGTTCAGGAAAAAGATTATTTCCTGAACATACTAGTATTCAATTGTTTTGATCTCTTTTGGCACTTTAACATTTTATTTTTAATATTTTTTTTTTCAGCTTAAATTGGTTCTTTTATTGAAGGTGTATCAAGTCCAGAGAGAATGTATTATCTCTGAAGTCAGGTAGTGTGTACTGAGACACAACATGTGATCATGGAAAGAATGCCAGGTTTTCTACTCACCATTTCACTGCAAGTTCTGAGTACAAGATCACAAACATACAAACTAAAAAAAAAAAAAAAAAAAAAAAAAAAAGCCTTCCCTTGTAACCTTGTAAGATGCACATACCTATAAAACCAGTATTTTCTGCCTGATGTATCATGTTCAACCAACACTGCAAAAGTTAACAGGCTATAATTACCATCCTGTAGGTGCTCCTTTTCCAGAAAAAAAACTCTGTGATACCAGACAGGATGACAAGTGGTTAAAGGACCAGTTGTTGTACTGTATGCAGTCTGCAAGCTTGGGAAAGCTAGGGAAGGTAGAGGAGAAGGTAGAGGGATGTGCCTGTCTGATAGAAAGTTGGGATCAAGCAGAGGGAGAAGAATTAGAATTTAGAATTAGAATTAGAATTAGAATTAGAATTAGAATTAGAATTAGAATTAGAATTAGAATTAGAATTAATTAGAATTAGAATTAAAGTGACACTCTAAGAAACAAATTGAAATAGGCACTAACATCTGAAATGTCTTCTCCCTGCCTTGCCAATGACCCAAGCTGAGCAAATTTCTCTTCAGAGGAAAAAAATAAGTTGAGTACAATTGGTCTTGGTCCTTTCTTTGGAGATTGTTCACAAAAATCAGGTTCCTCTAAGCAAAAGATTTTACTCTGCAAGTAGTAACAAAAGGACTGGATTTTGGCCACCAGTTCATTTTGCATCTGTTCAGTCTACAACTGAACAGCCAGTTGACTGTGATGGGGAGGCATGAAAGGGAGAGGAAGAGCTGATGCTCAAACAAGAGCATCAGCTTGGTTGGATATTAGGAAGAACTTCTTTACTGAAAGGGTTGTTAGGCATTGGAATGGACTTTCCAGGGAAGTGGTTGAGTCACCATCCCTGGAGGTCTTTAAAAGACATTTAGATGTAGAGCTTAATGATATGGTTTAGTGGTTTACTAGAGGACTTGTTAGTGTTATGTCAGAGGTTGGACTCAGTGATCTTGGAGGTCTCTTCCAACCTAGATGAATCTGTGATTCTGTGATCTGTGATTCTGTCAAGTTTAGGAAAAAACTATTTTGCAGAGAAAGCACAGCAGGGGAAACTTTCAAGTCTTAACCTGCAGACCTCTCCTTACCTTAGGTCAGTGTCCAACAAGGGACTTAAAAAAAAGGAGAAATAGAAGAAAAATTCAAACTGTTCACTATTGTCCTGCTAGACTTGGCACTGAATAGCTCTGCTTTTCACAGCTTTTTGCTATACTCTTCCTTTCCAATGGACTGTGAAATGAAGTGAGTATGCCTTTCCTGACTGTGCTTCTGTTTAGGCTTGCTTTTTTCCCCCTCATGCAGTTTCCCAAACTATGCAGTTGCTCTGATGGCAAAAACTGTGCAAAGAGGTTGTGCATGTGCTGTGGATTAAAATCCTGTGTCTGCCAGAGACCTCTTTATACCAACATTTCTGTAGTTCTTTGCACTACTGGCAACAGTGGTCTACAGAGTGCTGCTTTCACTACAATTTTACTACAATTTCCACTGTTAACAGCAGAGCTGGAATGTTACAGGGCAAAATTACATGTCTTTCCTGTAAGAGAAAGGAGTGTTTTGCAGAGAATAAGCTTCACTAATATTAGCAGTGATTTTGTATACCTAATGCATTATATTGAAATATTTGGAATTTTTATAGCTTTCGGAGATGTGGAATGAATTTCTTTAAATGACTTTAAAATTCTCCAGTGGAGCACATTGCATTATATGCTTTAGAAGCTAGCCAGAGCAGCAGTATTTATGTAGCAAAGTTTGCCCACAGTATATAATCAACAAGCCTGGATATTGGGAAAAACCCAAGCAATATGGTTTCTTAATATTAATGAGATTATTTAAGGGGAAAAAGGCAAAATGGGAAGAGCCAACAAGGCTCCATAGGAAGAAGTAGAAACTAGAGATGGTAGCTCTGCTCCAGATTTCTTATCATAACAGTCTTAAATACATTTTTGCCTTCCAGTATGGTAATGGGCAAGCAGTACAGCTGACCTCCCTGATCACAAGGAGGAAGTGAACGAGAACCTTTCACTTCCTGATTTGGTCTTGCCAGAGTTGAAGCAGAGACAGACTCCGTTAACAGGTCATACTTCAGAAGCTGTGAGTTAGAAACACTATTAACAGCAAGGTCTTTTCTGAAGTGGTGCATAAAAGAAACTCTTTGCTGTAGATTTAAAGGCATGGAAATTTTTCATTCAAAAATAGCTATCTGGGACACAGTAAGCTACAGGACATTAAATGGGATGAGAATTATTGACAAAAAAAGTTTTCAAAATATGTTAAAAGAAGAAGTAAAATACAATACAAAGAGATTACATTTCAAAGTTGACTGCTTGAATCCTTTATTTACATGCAATTCTTACATATCTTTTGCTATTAACCTGGAAGGCATGTCTTTATTTTCTAACAAAAAAAAAAAAAAAAAAAACACATCATAAACTTCATAAAAGTAGAACACCACTAACTAGGAAATAAATAGATAAATAAAGAAAGAAAGAAAGATTTTTCAGATAAGGCCAAAAAAGCTGAATTTCAAGCACTGTAGTTTATATCAAAACATCATGCATTAAATAAGTCAGAAATTAAAGTGGGATGTACTTTGTACATCAGGATAACTTTCTGAAATTTTCTGTCCAATATGCATGCTGAGATGACCTGGAAGGAGACATTTAATTCAAGAAATCCCCAATACTTACCAGTGCTTATAACTGCTCAGCAAAAGTTCCAGTGCTAACAAAACATGTAAATAATTTAGCACATAAATTATGAAAGCATGCAAATATGTTGAACAGAACATGGAATTTTAAATAATCTTGAATTGTTTTTTCAGAGGTGTGCTCAGATAGTCTAATACAAATAAACCCTCACAGGTTTTACATTGAAGTCAGCAGATATTGGGATTACACTTTAAAATTGTCCTTGCAATGATGAGATCTTCTGGCTTCCTACAGCCTCTTGTAAACTGTTCAGCAAAACACTCCTATAAAAATTCTGGGAAGAATGGGATTGACTTCTCTGCCTTCAAATATTGTTTTAGTCACTTTTTTAGGATGTTCATGAATACCCTTCTTTTACCTCTAGCGTAAATGGCTTCAGCCAACCTTAATGATTGTCTATGTCTATCTCCAGATAGCTGCAGACTCAGGAGGTCTTCCTATCAATAAGCCCTTGAAGAGCCGATTAGGAAAAATATCCTGACAGCATGTACTTTGGAATATGCTGACAAGTCAAGAAAAAGCTCCTTGTTCACTGACGGTAAAACTGGCAATAGAACAGATATTTTTCACAGTATGCACTTTCAACATTGACTTTCTGCCGCACACCATTATTTTGCTATGATTTCACTTGAAAAGTGACCACAGTGACTGAAACCAGAACAAGAGTCTCTGAATAGAACAACTTGGATTTGCACTGAGGACTCCTATCTGTCTTTTTTTTATTATTTTTTTTTCTAATTTAATAATCTTTTATTCTTTCTGATTACACTTGCCAGTACATACACACCTACCTACATATCCATACGATGGCAATAAAACGGAACATTTCCAAATGTTCAGTTTTTTACTAGTGGATCACTGCAGAAGCTAATGGCCATTTAATTTTCAGTAAATTCATCTTGGTTTATTTCATGTTTTGATGTGTACCTGGATTTAAATAAGTCCACCATTTAAACTGCTCATCAGTTCTTCTTTTGTATATGCATACACATAAAAGATGGGGAAAATAAGTTTTATATAGAAGATGGGGAAAAAAAGATCTTGCATAGTCATAGCAAGTGACTATCTCAAGATATAGGCCTCTTTAGGAAATCACTTTATGTGTAATAATTAGGATAGATTAGTAAGCTTTCATCTTGTGTATTTATTCTTTTTTGCCTATGTTGCATTTTAAAATAATTAAGAATCCAGATTGTTTCTGTTTTTCACCTTCGTTTACTGGCACCCAGCAAAGAAGCCTACACTTTGATTTTAATCATGGCCAGACAGTATAAGACCTTGGTCTTAAAGGCAAGCGGAGCAACAAGCAGAAACCCTGCTGTGTAATTTCAAAGCAATGTACTTCATGCTGCTAACCCTACAGTATGATTTCTGTTCTGCCAATGGCCCCAATAGCAGACAACTTCCAATTTGCACCTCTTGCATAAATCCACATTATGCCAATAGGTTTAGAAGCAAACCACAAGCTGCCCAGTTCAGCAGTCAGAGGTCTGTTAACAGATCTTTAACTATGATCTATTGTGTAGGAAAGTCTGAAATTATGGAAGCAGAGTTTCTCTTTATAGAGCACTCACTTGTGCTATGCAGGTTTTCTTGAGATAATTATAAGTGTTTATTTTGGCTTTTAACAAGTTTAATCACATTATTTAGCATGTTCTGATTTTGTCACTGAGGCAACCATTACTCTTGCACACAAGTTGTGCTTAATTGGCAGCAGGGAGAGAAAATGGAGTTTAAAGCAACTAATTGCACTAGACCTCACAGAGACCAAGAAGTAGCTGTTTTAATCAAACTTTTTACAAGACAGTTTACAAATGCAAAAGCACTATCTTTTGTAGGTAGCTGGTATAGCGTCCTGCTTGCAGGTTTGTTCCCATTTTAAATGGCTAAATATTCTGGAAGTTCAAATAAAGGACTGGTACAATAAGTATTTCAAAGCACAGAAGATGAAGGGAATATAAAAGTACAGAGTTCAGTAAGGCACTTCACTTACTTATCTGAATTCCAATATATAAATAACCTTGGCTGCCTGTAGAGGGTAATTCAGTCTGTTAATTTCAGGCCACCACTTAAGTATCATGCTGTGCCAAATTGCATTTGATGGTTTTATAATGGCATGACTATAATATACTGAAATGAGATCTATAAAGGTATCCCCTAGTGGGAATTTCAGTCCATGTCTCTGGTGGTAAAAAAGACATTCATATCAGCTCTGCATCTCAGGTATGAGTAACCACCCCATGTTACACAAAAAAATATATATGTATTTTGCATTGTAAATTAAATTGCTTAGAGTTCCAAATATAAATGTTTGTAATGTCTAACCAAGGCTTGTAATACAATATTTCAAAATCACTGAGTATACTTCTTGACACACTTCATCCCACTTTAAATCACTGAAGTACAGTACTACAACTCTATATCAGAAGCGATTGAACAAGTAACACTTGATGGATGATAATAGTTTCCCCAAAGGGAGTGTTACTTCTTGATCTCTGGCATGAAATAACATAGGTATATCTCAGAAAGGTAAATGCTTGCATCAGGATATTGTCTCACGCAAGACTTCTTTGGTCATAGTGGCATTTTCCAGTGAACAAGACATCTTCTCCCCGCCTCCAGTGACCCAAAGAAGTTGAATGCCTTTTGGAAGGTTAAGCTCTGTACGCAGGGGTCATGGGACAGGGCTGAAGCTGGAGGGTCTGTTTATTTTCTACGTGTGTTGAACTATGTTGTTCTCTGGGTGTGAACAGAAGTTTCTAACCTTCACAAATGATCCCCAGGAAGAGACCTTGCTGACTAAGACTGGGTTTGTCACTAAGCCATTCGAACAATTCACAACTTTCCAGATGATGTATAGCAGCCAAAGAGAATACTTATTTAAACACTGAATTGTATTTTAAACTCCAGTAACCAGAAGCAATGCCTTTACTGGAGTAATGGTGCAATTACTCAGATACTTTTTCAAACATATCTTGGAGGAAAAAAATGCCATGGATATATCCCTCTAACATCCAGGGAGCACAGCAGTCCTATAAAGAACTTCTCTTCACTTGCTTATAATTCCCTGAATTATACCATGCGAAACAAAACACTGAGAATGTTTTAATAAACTTCCTGGCTCATGTCATGACTCCCACATATTGAAACAGTCACACTATGCCAAATTGCTTGAAAGCAGAGAGATTCATGGAGCATTGCTTTTGTGAAAATGGTAGCTATACGGATTTAACTATTTATGAGTCCATGTATGTTAAAATTACCAGTAGGTTTTAAGTAATGTAAGTGAATATCTCCACTTACAGGAGGAGAGGGGAGAAGTGTCCATAGCAGGTAGATACTCTTATTGCATATCTTCTTCAGACAACGTTGAGGACATTACCAGTATCCTATTTTTCTCTCTTTATAATTCCAAGCCTCTTATCACTATAACTCTGTATGGTTTAAAAGCCTGTTTTAAAAGCAAACAAAATTTTCCATTAAACAACTTGGTGATAGATAAATAATGAATATTTGTTTTAGGTTCTTTCACTAGGTTAGTGTGCTGCTTATTTTTGCTATGAAACTCCAAAGTTATCCTATGTCATATTCATTAATTTCAGCAATGATTTTGTTTGGGATTATTTTACTTACTTCCCTAGGGAGAAATCTTCACTTAGATATGACACCAGAATGAGCACACTATGATTGAGACTATATTGAGTAACTTCTGGTTTCAGGTCAGAAAATATCTTCAGGAAGCATGTACATCTTCTCCCACAAGTCTGACAGTGCAATATGTCTATCCTTTCCAGTAGTCATAATATTTACAATGTATTATTAATAATGAATTTCATAATAATCCTGTTGCTGACCAGACAGTGAACTTCAATAACTCATCAAACGCTTATTTTGATAGTTGCTGGAAACTAAGATATTATAACATAATGACTACTATATTTTTGTCAGATTATGTAGTGTTAGTCTTTAGATGATACAATATGTATGTCATTGTGGAGGTTGTGATGCTCTTGATTTGTTCATGGGAGTAGAGAATCTAACTTCTGAGTATTAATTAAAATATGCCATTAATAATAAAGTGAAGACATTCAAAACTAAATTCAAAACCAATAATTAAGATAATCTTTCATGTCAAGAGATTGCACTGGTATGAAACTTAACTTACTACATTAGTTAATATAACTTAAAAAATAAAAAATAAAAGCTTTAAAAAAATGGTTTAAAAATAAGTTTAAAAAAAATCATTTTTCCTGATTTTTCTTCTCTTTTGAAGATTTGTTCAAGTTTAAGAACTTGAGCAAGTTTCACACTTAAGAAAAACATTTTGGAACAAGTGAAAGGGTTTTACTGTAAAACATCAAGTCATTTTTGCACCTATATTTCACCCAAATTGCCTACAATTGTTTGATGTTTTACAAAACAAATGGCAATATTATCCTGTTTTCTGGTGTCAACGTCAAGCCTAACAACAGCTGATACAATTCTTCTATTAGAAATTGGAAAAGGACACATAAATTATGCTGACAATTCCAGTGGTAGACTTTTCCCCAGAAGGACTTTTTCAAGTCAGGCATAGACATTCTAATGGTGATGTCAATTTTTAGATAAGATGTCAGACCAGTGTTCAGAGTTCATTTCCAGTTATTTGGAACTTCCTGGCCATTTGGCTTTTTTGTAAAAGGGAAAGTATTCATTGTGCCAACTCTGCTAAGTTCGGTTATCTGGAAACCTCATTTGAAAATTTGAGTTGCTTGTTCTTATTACTTCTCTTTAACAATATTTTTTTTCCAACGGTGACTGAAGCAATTATTTTATATAGATCACATCATTGGAATTGGTTCATGATATTAAGATAGTGTCCACTGGAATAAAACAAGAACCTAAAATATTTTAAAGGGTTCGTTTCATTTCTCTGATGATGAATATGATGAATTTGAATGCAAAATTTGAATTTGAACTCCTCTACATTCCTTAATTTGGGTCTAAAGCAGGAAGTTTTAAAATTCCACACTCATCAACCCATAGATGTAAACAAAGTGTTATATGATTTTAATAAGCATTCTTACATGCATGACTCTTAGATAGCAGTCAGAAATGGCGTGTACATAGCCTGCCACTGAAAATTATTATGCCTTAATAATTAGTATTATGCCTTAATAATTAGTATTATGCCTCTTACAAAACAGATGGGATCATGAAGCCAAAGCAGTACACACAGATGTGAATCATGTATGTTGAACATTGGCAAAAAATTAGACATTCATTATGCCAGAAGCAGCAGGCCATGTGTCAGATTACTCACCAACTATCTTTTTTAAAGCTAGCAACCATGTTTTTGTGTTTGTTTTTGTTTTTGTTTTGTTTTGTTTTTGTTTTAAGACCTGTACAGGCAGGTTTGACAGCATAAACATGCATTGATTTACTTGGGAGAAATATGATGGCTTATAAAGACTTTGGGAAGACATATGAATACCATGAGCATAAAAGTGATTTTTCTAGTCTATCTATCAATTTCATATAGAATGAACAGGAAAACCTACACTGCCATTTCTACAAGTCCAGTGAGGTACAATAGGCTTTGGGTAAATGAGAAGTCAAAACTGATTTTAGAAAGAAATAGAGTATTTTTTTCCAGCGAACCAAAAAGGTGTATTTAGTTTTAGTTTTGCAAGTAGGAATGTTTTTAATGGCACTCTTTATTTCCATTGGAAAAAAAAACTTTCATTTTACAGAAGTTCTTTTTTTCCATCCAATTATTCTGAAAACAAATTCCCAAACAGCTTTCATTTTAAAATGGGACTGTACATTTTACAAAAGTTACAAGTAGTTCTCAGTGCCTTCTTAAGGACATGTTTTCTTCAAACTTCATTCTTTTTGTGGTTTCTGTTGTTTCTATTTCTTACTTCCTTGTATTATAACAAGTTCATTACTTTACCTTTGAACACTGAGAAAAAAAGAATGAATTCTTCATTGCCTCATACTAACTCAGCATCTCATATTTTTCATATGAATTTGGAACATTTCCCTTTTCTTCACTAAAACCATAAACCTTAGCTTTTGTCTTAAGGTAATTTTAGTTATATCCCTATCTTGACTTTTAACCTCTTGTCACTACGATCTTTATCTTCTGTGGCACTGATCTGAGGTCAGTCGTTTTTATTTATTATTTGTATAAAATTATAAGTTTTTCAAATTTCTGCCATGACTTATAATAAAGAGCAAAGATATCACTGCTGCATGAAATTGTGTATTCTGCTAAGTGCGATGGAGAAGTTCAATAACAACAAAAGGGAAATATTCTTTTGTATAGAGCACCACAGGAAGTTTGTTAACTTTCTCTTTATAAATCCACAAATTAAATTTGTCTTTCCCTTTCCAGTTTTCCTTGTGCTCATTCTGAAATCCTTCTATCTGAATCTTTGTTTTAGTTCTTTAAGTAATTTATTGGCTTCTGAAAATACACAATCTATGTGTGAATTTTCTAACCTAGTTCAGCCGTCCTTGCTACTCCCATTCTTTCTGCATCATTAAAATTCTCATGTATGGAGAAAGTATTTTGTAATACACCTTAGTTACGCTCTGGAATTGTCCAAGTGAATAATTTTCATGTTGTGTTGCATTATATGATGTTTGTGAATATTTTGATTAAATTAAGAAAATGTATTTAGACATTTGTGTACATATGTCCACACAGGCATCCATATTCATAACAGAGTCAGTGAGCTATAAAGAAATGCACAGCTATTACATATAAAAAAGGTGAAAGACATTTTTAAAAATATATATAAATATTTTTATCATAATAAGTAATTAACTTTTTAGATTTTATTTATCACATTTTTTATCTTTAGGCATCATAAGACAATACATTGTCTATTGTCCTTGGGAATACCACAGGATCGTGTCAAAAAAAAAAAAAATAAAACTCAAAGTTAGTATTCTGTTTTATCATCAGTGACTATAGCCATTGTAAGAGAAAGTATTAGATGGTATAAGTGCAGGTACTTTGTAAAAAGAAGAAAAACTTCACTAGTATTTTCAGTGCAATTGGAAGAGAGAAGAAAGTTTAATGTACAAGTTTAGATGTGTCTATACTAGCAATGCTTTGCAAACAGTCTGCTCTTAGTACAGGCTTGTCCTTAGCAATTAACAATTCAGTAAATCATTATGTATAGAAAAGTGGAGATTTTGCATGTGACAAGGACAAATGGGATTATGATCAAAGAGCAAACATAATCTTGATCTACTGAGCATTGATGGAAGAGAAAGTAGGGTCTGGCAGTGACTGAATGGCAGCAGTGGGTGTAGGAGATGAAACAGGAACAGTTAACGCTATGGACATCCAGAAGAAAAAGTGCCCACAGAGTAATCTAACTGCAAAAATCCCCAGAAATTACAAGGCTGTGGATGTGGTCTACCTTGACTTCAGTAAGGCTTTTGACACCGTTTCCCACAGCATTCTCCTCAAGAAATTGGTTGCTCTTGGCTTGGACTGGCGTACACTTTGTTGGGTTAGAAACTGGCTGGATAGCCAGGCCCAAAGAGTCGTGAATGGACTTAAATCCAGTTGGAGGCCGGTCACTAGTGGAGTCCCCCAGGGCTCAGTACTAGGGCCAGTTCTCTTTAATATCTTTATCGATGATCTGAATGAGGGGATTGAGTGCACTGTCAGTAAGTTTGCAGATGACACCAAGTTAGGTACATGTGTCAATCTGCTCGAGGGTAGGAAGGCTCTGCAGGAGGATCTGGATAGGCTGGACCCATGGGCTGAGGCCAACTGTATGAAGTTCAACAAGGCCAAGTGCCAGGTCCTGAGCCTGGGGCACAACAACCCCAAGCAGCACTACAGGCTGGGAGATGAGTGGTTAGAAAGCTGCCTGGCAGAGAAGGAACTGGGAGTATTTGTTGATAGTCTGCTGAATATGAGCCAGCAGTATGCTCAGGTGGCCAAGGAGGCCAACAGCATCCTGGCTTCCACAAGGAACAGTGTGGCCAGCAGGGCTAAGGCAATGATTATCCCCCTGTACTCGGCTCTGGTGAGGCCGCACCTTGAGTCTTGTGTTCAGTTTTGGGCCCCTCGCTACAAGAAGGACATCAAGGTGCTCGAGCATGTCCAGAAATGGGCAATGAAGTTGGTGAGAGGTCTGGAGAACAAGCCTTACGAGGAGCGGCTGAGGGAGCTGGGATTGTGTAGCCTGGAGAAGAGGAAGCTCAGGGGTGACCTTATTGCTCTCTACAGGTACTTTAAAGGAGGCTGTAGCGAGGTAGGGGTTGGTCTATTCACGTGCCTAGTGATAGGACGAGGGGGAATGGGCTAAAGTTGCACCAGGGGAGGTTTAGGTTGGATATTAGGAAAAACCTCTCTACTGAAAGGGTTGTTAGGTACTGGAATGGGCTGCCCAGGGAAGTGGTTGAGTCGCCATCCCTGGAGGTCTTTAAAAGACATTTACGTGCAGAGCTTAGTGATATGGTTTAGGGGAGGACTTGTTAGTGTTAGGTTGAGAGGTTGGACTCAGTGATCTTGGAGGTCTCTTCCAACCTAGATGATTCTGTGATTCTGTAAGAAAACAATATAGACAATAGTATGCTTTTCCACTTATTAAATTACTTAGACCAAATTACTTCCTTTATTTTATTATATATAAAATGCAAATATTTACCTTTTCAATTTAAAATTTATATCACCCATAGAAGAACGCTAGGTAAACATCAGAAAAAGGTTTCACTTTATGATTCTTGTCACATCTATCTTAAAAAGTAAGAAACGAGGAAGTAATATATTCACTAAATCAAAACCTGCTCCCCTTTTGCTAATACCTTACACTTCTAAATACTCTGCTTTATAAATCAAGATTCAGATTTGAAATTTTAAGCTTAAAGTGTAAGAGAATCATAAGCTTCATACTTCAGATACTGAATGTAAGTATTATTAGGATTTGTTGTAGTAAATATCTGTCTTCACATCATAACAAGCATAGTTTATTTCCACTATTAGCACCAACTGGTGTTGAGTTAATGTTTGCTTTATTTAACTATTTTAAAATGTTAATAGACAGTACTATTCAAGAGATCTGTGGTTGGATGTACTGCTTCTATTCACATTATTTGGTAGAGTTCTGCCCTGAAGTTTCATTTACAGTATAAGTTTAATAATTTATTCCAAATTACAGTTGAAAGCGATGACATTATCAGGAGAAAAAAAAATCATGGAAGAAAACCAGCAGTACAGTTCTGGATTAAAAGTATTATCTAGATCACATCTATAAGCTGAACATGGCAAGCTTTGGGGTGTCTGTTTAATTATCATTTATGTATAATTATTTTTAATGATTTTGTTTTTCCACAAAAGCACAGGGTGTGTGAAACATGCCAAAAGGGCACCTTGACCCCTTTAAGCTCAGCGATTAACCTAATAAGGATCTTGTACTGGACAGCTGATGATTGCATAGTGTAATTATAGAAACAGGGATAATTGCAATATATATAGGCAGTAGGGAATGAGTTACTCAACAGCAAGGGCCTGAGCATGATGATCCCACAGTCTTCAGCCTCACTGGCTTCAGCTTTTAATTGACTTCAAAGAGGGTTAAAACTGAGAGGAACTTATAGGATAATCCATTCAACAAGCACAAATATAGACAGGCAAGATGATCTGACACACTTGACAACCAAATAATTTTCTTTCCCTGTATGCCTTCTACTCTGATTTTTCTCCTCAGTCTCCACCCTGAGGAAGGTTAGCTGTTGTTTGTTGGTGGTGGTTTTTTTTTGGTTTGTTTCTTTGTTGTAGTTGTTGTCATCATCATCATTGTTAGTCTGTTTGTTTTTAAAACAATTAAGAGGAAGAGAATTTCCATTTTCATACCACAGTTTAGTAATGCCAGCTTCCATTACTGATGAACTGGGAATTGGCATGAGTAATAAGCTGTGAGGAACAAAAAAAAAGGTAAGACATTTGCGCTGTGTCATGGATGATGAACTTTGGTATTATAAAATCACCTGCTCATGGACATATTGAAGCCAACAGCTATTTACATCAGAAAAATCATTAATCATGTACCAATCTTACCAAATTTGTGCACAAATTAGAGAAAAATATACTATGTTGTGATTTTAACAGGCACACAAAATGTAAAAAGTCTTGATGTTATGATTGGGACCATATAGATTGAACGAATATGTATGAATAAGCTAAATACCCATGATCTTGAAAGTTCTTTAGCCACTCCTTTGGGGAGGTGTACCAAACAATTTAAACAGTCAGATACATCTTACATCTGTTCTGTATTCAGAAATTTGGACATAAAACCTCCTCCCAAGGCTTCAAAATAAAAAAAAAAGTGGTTATACGTGTAAGTTGTGTTACACCTTACTAGATTATAATTAAAAGTGCACACGTGTAAGATAGCAAAGCACACGACATGAGAGTCTGAGGCTGTTTCCATTAGCAACTCATGTGGCCTGGTAGGAGCAGATGTATAGAGAGAAAGAAGCTGTGCTGATAACACAGCATGAGCAGTACATACCCTTCAGGGGTCCCTGTGACTCATGCTAGTCAGATCCTGGGGCTGAATCTCCACCCCTGCTGTCAGTGGCGGACCCTCTAAGGACACATCTTCCACTTCCTACTTTCAGAATCTAGTTCTTTGCACTGCAAGACTGCACTGTGGTATAAATTGAAGCCCTGTTGAGTGGCAATGGGTGATTTGCTTCAAAAGTGCACTCCTGATCCAAGCTAGGTGACAGGCACCTTTGAATGATATGCCAAAGTTGTTTGGTCCTATTAAAAGTTAGGAAAACAAAACTATGCAAGCCTTTTGAGTGGTCTTGCCAGTATTAGCTTTGTCAATTGTACAGGTTTCCAACGAATAACTTCTCTGTATAACAGTAACTGTACCTCAAATTATTTTTTACTCTGTGTTCAATGTATAGTTTTCCATGCCATTCTATGTTTCCACAGAGATGTACCGTGTTTGGGAGAAGAGCCTGCCAAGAGTTAATCTGATTAGTAATATTAAAATGATTAAAACTGAGGAAAGATTTTTGCTGACATCTGAGGGAAGGCTACTTTTTTATCTCACCTGGATATGGAGTAAATCGGAGAGACTCTGGCAAGTCAGTGGGGAAGTCTGAGATACAAACCTGAGAGGCAGCCAGCCTTGAGGAAATTCTAAAGCTGAATTCTGCTTATGTTATCATGAGCCTTGCCAGCAAAGTCAGGCCTTGAGAAAAGCTGAGTAGTCTTGAAGCTGGAATAAATTTTGAAGACCACTGAGAAACATTTAAAGAACCAGACCTTGTTTGGGACCTTCCGCCCATACATCAGGTCCTGCTCCCAGCTAGCACACAAAAAAAATGTTGAAAAAAAAAAAAGAAAAGGAGAGGTGAAAAGAAGATGCAGCAAAGATATTGAAAGTAAAGAAGACTTGGTACAAAGCCAACTTGCTTCTTCAAGATTTCACTACAGAGAATGGTGATGAATGTGGGAGCAAGATCAGAACATCTGAATGGGAACAAGGACACCAAAGTAGAATAAAATCTATAGCAGAGAGGCAAAAAGCCCAGAGAGGTCTACTGCTGGAAACTTCAAATTATTCCTTTAGCAAGAAGCTGAAGACCAGAGAAAGAAAATTATTCTGATGAAGAAATACAATTACAATAACATATTGTGAACATTAATCATGAATTTAATGAGGCTTTCTGCTAAGAAGGTTGTAGCAGAAAAGGATTACTATCCAACTAGGGTTATTATGAGAAAAAAAAAAAAAAAAAAAAAAAAAATTTAAAATTAAGCTTGATTAATTTATGAAGAGAAATATGAAGAAGCATGACTACCTGTGACAGTAGAGGTTGATTTTAAATCACAGAAAATTCAGGCCAGTGTTTCTGCATTCTTGATCCTTTAGTAGCAGACTAAAACTTGTCTCAACAAGTAAATTTAATACTGAATTTATGTTGTGTTTTCATATAAGGAATTGTTTGTGTTTTTTTTTTCCATTTTTCCTTTTTTTTTAATTTAAATTATCAAATTTACTTTTTTTTATGCATCTTGTGTCCTTTTCACTCTCCAGTAACTCAAAAAGTTGGAAATGTTTTCACCTCCCTCTCCATACATAAGTACACTAATTCCCATTACATTTTTAATTGAAAAAAAAAAAAAGGCAGCAAAACCACTGAGTACAATGCACAGATATTATTGACTTTGAATAATTTTGTTGTTTTATAGAAGCTACAAGCTATTTTCTCCTTGCTGGGAACAGAAAAGATCCCACAGGAAAAAACAGTATTTCAAAATTATTTTCCTTCAGAAAAGGAACAAAAAGTTGAAATATCACAATTTTGTCTTGGAATGAAATGTTCCAAAATAATTCAATTTGGAAATGTCTATGTTTAGTTTTGACTTACTAAATCAAAGTGTTTTATTTTCTTGAACTGAAACCAAACACTGTGTTTCAAGTCAGTTCAACATTAATCTGTATTGGGCTATTGTGCCTTATGGGAATTTGAGTGGTGCCCCCTGGTTCCCATGCTTTCATATGGGCTAAGCTTTTTGGCAAACTTTTCCCTATTGCACTACAGCATGTGACTCTAATGATGAGCCATATGGCTTGGTCAGAGGGGAGCTCATGATGCATAACGGAGCATAGATTTTTGCAAAGAGAAACTGTTTTTTTCTCTTGAAAAACATTTGACAACTATCTTCAAAAACAATGTGACTGGAAAAGCTAGAAAGGGAGGAATTGGTTTGCAAGTACCCTGTTGGAAATGGTTTGTGTGTGAAAAGTGATGGTATTTCAAGAGTTAAGAAATAGGACTACATTCATGTCTGTCATAACTCCTTTTAGATGGAGAGGAAATTGGCCCCTACATATCTAGACAACATAGTAGAGAGGACTGCAATCTACAGAAGTCAAGGGGAAAAAATGTGATAATACAACAGATGGGGAATGTGTTCCTATGGTGACTAGATACACTATATTTTTTGTTAAGATATACAAATGAAAAGCAACATGGACTGCAGTAATGGAAGACCGAGTACTAATTCTTCCTAAGTTAATTATAGTCAGACTGCTGTGAATAGTGATAGCCAATATTAAAACCTACACACCAATTGTTTGTATAATGTGTAGTATATTGTGATTATCATAAACATTAAACTAGAGAAAAGAAAGGATAAAAATATATATATTTTTTTTTCGCATTTTCCTTTCAGCACACACACACAAAAAAAAAATCAGCAATAAATACCAGAACTGTAGCATATTGGGTTACCTGCTCCAGCAGATGGGAATAGCTGGACTAAGAAAGCAAGAAAGCTTTTTCATTATATTATGGGGAGATACCTTGTCAAATGAATAATGAGTCTGCAGAGGCAAGGTTTAATATTAGGAAAGGCCAGCATTAAGGTTGCCTGTAACTTGATTTTGTTCCTTGAGTGATAATTGAATGGTACATGTTTTCCCCTTTTTATACAAAATCATCTACAAAAGCAGAAAGGTTCTGTAAAAAAATTTCTGCAGCAAGTTTTTTCAATATTGTCAAATCAAAGTTTAGACAGAAGCATCTATTCTGATATAAACCAAATCCAAAATGCACTTGAGTGATAGCCTACTGTTTTTTCAAAAGGTCCTCAGCTACAAGTAGGTGTGTACTTCTCAGTCTTTATTTCAGGAGAGAGGAATTCTTTCTTCTGTCCTGAACAGGATGTCTGTTTCTGACTTTGGCATCACATACAACACAGGTTTCACAGAAACCAGACAGCTAATGCTCAAGACTCTCTGAAGAACTGAACTGCTTTTTCATGCATATCATGTGACTAGACTTGGCATTGTCTTAATGGCATTAGTAATGTTTTGATATATGATATGTGGCAATATACTTCCTATATAGTAGAAATAATAATGACGATATAATAAAGTGGGGAAAGATCTGTTTGGCAAGTGAAGCTAACTAAAATAATCTTACAAGCACTAAGAAGCCTCTGCAGGGTTATAGTGGAAACATGAATAAAATTAAAAGACACACTCAGTGATATTTTCCTGGATGAGTCACTGAGAATGTGTGTAAATAGTAAGGGACTGCGATTATTGGTGAATATCCAGCTATTCATTTTGCCATGTCTTGAGACGGCTCACTCAACGTAAATGAAAGGCATATTTGCCTCTATGATGGTCTGTTACTGGCTAGATTGCAAAAAGAGCTATAAATTATGTTGAAGAATGCCAAATGTATAGTTTTGTGATGTTAATGGTACTTGAGGGAAAGAAGGGGAATGCAAGTCATTTAATTGAAAAAAAAAATTTTTGTCTGGTTTTCAGTTAGGAAAATATAGATGTAGTACACTCTTGAGTTCTTCTGCTCAAAAATGCAAATGATTTTATATGGCTGCCAAAGAAGGTTCCAATTACCAACTCAGACTGAAAAAAAAAAAAAAAAAAAAAGTCACATTTCTTATTGCACAACCTGTTATGCTTGCATTTCTCCAAAGCTGCCTCAGCTGCACTTGCTGGGTAGTAGTAAAGGAGCTTGTCTGTAATTACAAAGGTGTTAATTTCAGCATTGCGTGTACTTTTTCTTTTTACTAGATTGGCATGAACATTTCACACTCTAGTGTGTGCTGTAATTGGAACAAACTGCAACACCTACTACTAAAAACTGAGCTCTTTGTAGCCATTGCTTGTCCCTTCCATTTAAAATTCCCTAGCCACACTTCTGCCTCCCAAGCTGCCTTTGAAGGCAGATTTATGTGTTTTAAGTACAATTCAAGCATATTGCAGGCACAGCAGGAGATTGTAAACAATCAGAAAATGAATTGGGGAAGTCCTCAGCATCTCAGTGTGGTAGAACATGAAAAACACCTGCCACTTAATGGTTTACATGTACATTATTGGAAGATTGAGCTTCACTAGTAAACATTATTAAGGAACATCAGGTAAAACACTGAACGATGTAATCATTTTATATGGATGCTGTCTGTGTACATGAATCTTTGCTGTGTTGAAGACAGGATTTTACTAGCTTTTAGATGTCTCATCTACTTCTTTATCATAATCTTTATTTTATGCGACTCACTTCACAAAAGGTTATCTCAAGACCATGTGGGAAATGAAAATAAGTATACTTCACTTTGATCTAAAATGGAATGATTACATGTATCTTGAAGGACTTCCACTTAATAATTGTGTATTAAACACCTGTCAGAAAAATACTGGATTAATCATTAATGTAAGTCTCATTTGGCTTAGTCCATCAGGTTCAAAATTATACATGTCATGTAACCAAAGACAGGAAAAAATATTATGTTTTCCTCATCTCTTTCTGTGCAAAAAGACATTTTTGTCCTTTTACATATGTCTAGGACTATGCCAATAAGCCAATATACTGCAGGAAGAAGAATCACTGATGCATATTGGATGCATATTGTAGATATGTCATTACTGTTAGATGTTGACCAGGCTTTACACAGTCGTCTTGGAAAAGCAAAGGTTTCAACAGAAAGTGGAGGTATTTTCTATTTCAAAAATTAACCCAAGAACTGATACTGCCTAAAGATTAGAACCATTGTCAACGGGTTGCTTCTTTTTCAGTAATATTCACTAATAGAGATATATTTGCTTTTAGTTTTCTTTCTCACTCAGTGACACAACTTCTTCACCAAGGCTATGCAACTTTTTAACACTGGAAGCAGGACTTTCCCTTTCTGCTGAGAAAAAGAAACATGGAGTTGAAATCAAGTCTCCCTCTTCCTGGGAAAGTGCTTTAATCACTAATTATGTAACTGGTAAATGGTTACTCTTTTTCCAAATTATTATACTAATTGAAAGTAGCTCTGGAACTCTGTTTTGTGCTAGATTTGTTGCTGCCAAGTGTTCTGGGGTTCCTTTACCAATGTGTATGAAACCAGGCTTCTCAAGGAACTTCTAGATATCCTAAACTGGTTTAAAGAGAGGCTCAATTCAACCAAGGTAAACATTTTATACATGTAAACATGAATAAAAGCAAAACACAGGATATGTAATAATTAACATTGTTTTGGACATGGACACCAAAACTCTGCCTCTGTTGCACACTAGGCCCAAAAGTTTTTCATAACTTTTAAAGTCAATGTTTGGCAAATGACTATGATTTATAGATACGCACTACTAAAGAAAGGCTGATTTTCACTGGGCAGCAGAAAGTCTATTCTGGACTTCGGGAAGCTGATAAAGTTACAATTTGTATTAAGAAACTTTCATCCAAGGTAATGTTTCTATCTAAACTCTGACTTCAGGTGTCTTTCAGTCTGATAGATAAGTCCATCAGACAAAATCATCTCATTCTGCAGAATGTGGCCATGAGGCTATCTTCGCTTTTCCAAATACATGAGCAGCTGCAATTTTCCTATCTAAAAACTCTGTGTTGTACCATTCCACAAAACAGGGCATGTTTATCTTGGGCTGTGAACCTGAGGAAGGATACGGTAAGTTGTTGAGAATGTATAGTTTTTATAAAAGAGGAAAAGCATGATTTTTCAGTCCAACTAAAACCGAGGACTGAAACTTGAAGAAGATAAGAGACAGTCTTGTCATTAGTTTAAAAGTAAAATAAAATAAAATAAAATAAAATAAAATAAAATAAAATAAAATAAAATAAAATAAAATAAATAAAATAAAATAAAATAAAATAAAATAAAATAAAATAAAATAAAATAATGGGAAAAATTTGAACAAAGAACAATTGTCTAGCTTAAAAATCTTTTTCTATTTCAAGGATGTCAACAAAAAATTGTGATTTTTCATCACATGTTTTCTACACAATTTTAATATTCTTCACCCCAGCAGAAATCTATTACACTGTTGATATTTTTAATCAACTCTAAGTATAAAAAGTTGTTGCTGACTTAACTGTTGTATTTCTTCAGATGTTGAAGGCTTGTGTGTCTTAATAGCAGTAGCATTCTCTGTCTCTCCATTGGTGGGTATTTAGAAGTAACTTTGACAACACTATTTACATACATCACTGAATGGCAAAGGTTGTATGCCTTGCTAATGGAAGAAATTGCCTTATGCTTGTTCATAAATGACCTATATGACTGATTCACATGACAAGTATAGTAATATGCAATAATCGACATCATTTCAGCATTGATATATTGTTCATATTTTAACTTTGTTTTAATTTTTCCTCGTGATTAAAATCAGATTATGTTAAGTTCACATATAAGATAAAAAGGACCAATAAGAAAAGGGTTTTGTTTTTCCTCCTTAAATCTGTTTAAACCTCATAGGTTAAGTCATGGAAATCTATAAAGCCTCTTTAGAGAAAACACATATACATTGCATGTTGCTGGATTTGTTGAGGTCATTTGATGTGATCTATGTTCTGTAATGTGCAAATACATTTCATACAGAGTTTTGAAACAGTGGGCTAAAATGAACATTTTTTAAATGATTTAAGCAACAGAAGAATATATCTGTAGCACTATTAACCATTCTAGATGATATAAAAAATGGATATTTGAGAAATAAAAAAGTTATTTTTAAGTACACCATTCAATAAGTTGACCATTTATTCCACATTCATTTTTACCTTTGTGCAGAATTTTGTCATAAAACTACAGAAAAGTCCTAGTTTGCAATGTATGTGAGCTAATTAAAGGTAAATAATAGAAAAATCAGGAGAAATATTTAGTTACATGGAATTGAAAAATAGGGTGAATGTGAATGCTGTTTGGTATTAAATTACCCTCATCGTTTAAAAAACACCTGGATGGGTTCAAGAAGTAAGGTAGGGCTGAGCAAAATATGAATTAATGAATAACACATTTCCATGATAGAATGTTTTTGACTACTATATAGACCTATAAATAAAACATGCTATGTGCATAGTTGGCACCCACCAATTGACTAATGTTAATGTAAGTAGACACAGATTTCTAGAGTCTTTTTATATAAAATGTGGCTAGTTTCTGCTTTCTATGCTATGTTAATGAATGCCAGGGAGACTATAGGCTGTACTTTAACTTTTTGTTTACTTCATCAGACTCATGCTGAGAGAGCAGTAAGTGCCATTCCCATAGCATAGGGCTTACCACATGTACTTAAAAGGTCCATACTTACACAATTAATCACATTTTAAAAATGATTTGCTTTCCCACATTGAACACAATAGGTCTTTGTTATATTTAACAGCTTACGCACAAAAGAAATGCACTAGCTGCTAAAATACTATAATCACATAACATTGGCTATAATAAATCGCTAAGTTTTAATATGTCTGGACTGCTACAGACTCTTGATTATCTAAGATGGTGGAGGATAATTCCCCAATGAAAGAAGAGGATAGGGAATTTAGCGACTATTTTTGTGGGGAAGTAAATGTAGTGGAAAGCTAAGCTGAGAGGTTATAGAGAAGAAAACTACTCGCTAGCAGTGGAGAACATGGAATTATCCCAAATGTCTCCGTATCAGCTGCAAAGACAAGTTCCATCTACAAAAATACAACAGAACAATGGCAAAAATCAAGAGGACTGAATTAAGTTGTACAGTAGGCCATGTATGGCAGTAACAAATAAATGGTAACAGAAACTGAGTGTATTTTTATTTTGCATAGCAGATAATTCAGTAGATCTGGGATAGAGAATCTGAAGGAATTTCTGATCTTGTTAACATTTAACAAGATAATGAGGAGGAGAAACACAGGCTGAATTTTTCTTATACAGGGGAGAAAAAACATCATCTTTACCTCTCTTCCTGAAAAGGTGGAAAGGCAGGAGGAGGCAACAGTACTGTTTCAAATGTAATGAAAAGGTCATAGAGGAAATAACTTGCAGTATGATGGAAACAGCTGCTGGAGATGCAATATTCTGCACCTGACTGCCTTTGCTTAGAGTATCAACTAAGCACAAAAGATAATCTCCAGCAAAGAATCAACTCCCTCAATAGCCAAGCCTGGGTAAAGTTTGTATTGGAATAAATTAGCTAGAAAGAGTGGTAGGCTGGTGAGAAACTCTATGTAAAAAGCTGCCATTAATCATAGTAAATAGATATATGAACTCTTAACAAATAATTCAAATTTAGATGACAACATGAAAGTAATCCCATTCGCATTCAAATGGAAAGGAGTAATTTAACTTCCAACAGACAAACTCTATCCATCAGTAAAATCTTAGGCATGTTCTACTATTAATTCGGTGTATGAAAAGCCAGACAGATGACACTGAGACTAGCCAATTTACCATGTTTACATAATGCCTAGAGAAAAAAAGGTAGAAGGTAGAAGACATGAAACTAAATGAACTACCACAGAAGTACACAATACATGAGTATTTGTGTACATATACATAGCTTTTTAAAGCTATTAGGGACCACATCCAAAAATACTCTGGGATGCCTGGCTTCTAATCTAAATTGCAATTATGAACCCAGGGTGAGACACAATATGCAGGGAGAATAAACCTTCTTTTTGCTTTCTGAGGGCATGAGTGAATCCTATCCCTCATGTGGCTTTGGATTAAGTCGTTACATCTACATGGGACTTTCACTGCAAAAAAGACTTTCCTGCAAAGACAGAGGGGCTTGAACAAATACAGCAGGTCACAGTCTTTTAAAACTTTAACATGTTCTGTCCAATTGCTTGTTAATTCATGTATGAACTGAGAGAGTAGATAATGAAAGTGATCTCTATTGCAGATAACAGATCCAATGGACACTTCTGCCCACTATTGTTTCGTCTCAGGACCTATTACCTTTACATTATTTTGTCCACAATCATATAATTTGACAACATTAATTCCAACAGTAGAGAATGCTCCTGCCCATCTTGCTTTGAGTCTCTTAGTAAGGAAACAACATGTTGGAAAAAATGTTTGCATCTTCTCAGCCTCATAAATCTGGGTCTTCCTTATTCTGACAGCCTACCTTTTATACTGAAGGTAGCTACCAACCTTTTTGCTCTCCTGCGATTGCAGCCACCTTCTTTGAGGAGCCAGCCATCCTGTCAGCTTGTGGCTGGCATGTGCTCTCATGATGCCCGCTCAACCAAACCCATCAGGAGGCTTGAATCTGGGTGCTCCTTCTTCTTGTCAGACTGGCACAACTGGAAACATGTTGCACTCGCTGCCCAAGGGCTATAGCCAGATGGGGTGACAGTGGGCAATCTGGCAATGGCATGGAAGAGCAGTGCTTGTGCTGGCACTGTGGGATATTGCTGGGACACCAAGGGACCAAGAACATACCGTTACACCCAAGAAATACTGAGGCAGACTGAATACAAGTTCCTGAGCCATCCTGGCAGAAAAGTTGTTTTCTTTTTCATGAAGTGGCAAGCAAGCGATTGCATGTATTTGGAATCCCTGTACAAGCAAATGTGGTCAGAATTTGGTTTTGGCTGGTTTTCCCACTCTGTGCAAGTGAGAGGTAATACTGAGCTGCAAAGCAATATTCTTTGAAAGGTTCCAGTGAATTTACTACGAGAGCATACTCTGAACTGTTATGGGAACTTTGGGATCCATTGCAGCACTGTTCACAGTGACCCCTTCCATTATTTTATGGAACATATGGACCTGGCTGTCAATTTTAATAAGGAAGACAACTTTGTTTAACACAGAAACATATCTTTAATAGCCAAACCTGTAGATGGGAGCATTCTGTAAAAGTCTCACTCAGACACATTTGTGGAAATACGTTTGAATTAATTTAAGGTCCCGGAAAGGACTGTATGTCAAGCAAAATTTATATTTATAAACTATCTATGTTTTCATGGAATATAAGATTTTCTGACATCATGGGACTTTGGAGTAATACCGCAAATGGATTTGGCCAACACCTATAAAGAGGGATTTTTTTTTTACTTTATTTTACTGATTGAAGAATGGGATTTGGAGATAGGATTTAGAGAATTTAATTCTCAGCTCTGCTACTCATTTATTGTGTGACTGGACAAGCCATAACCACATCAGAAACTCACAGCTCTTTCTGAACACGTGCACACCCCTCGTAGTGCTCTGAAAAACCTCTGCTCCGGGTACAGCCCAGAGTCAAATGAATCAGTCTCTGCAGCTGAACTTGTGACTGTTCATTCTCCATCCAGTACTCTGTGGTCACTGGGGAAATACTGCTCTTGGAGTCACAAGAAGCTTCTGTAGCTGCAGGTCCCAAGTGGCTCATGGAGTTTATTTTCTTTTTTAATTTAGTGAGGGCTGGCAGACATGGAGGCTACTTTCACCTGGGTCAAACCCGTAACGATGCAGGGAGTAATACTGGACTGATTAGAAGCCATCACCCAGAATTCACACTCTGTTTATTGGCGATGGTGAACTCCTCATAGAGTAGTAAACACAGGGTCTAGTCTGCTGTTTAGGTTCCCCACCAGCTGCATCAAATAGGTCATCAAATTAGTTTGATTTTTTTCCCATCATTTTACAGTGATTACTTCCTGGAAGGTATTATCTTCAATAGGATCTACACCAAATATTTTAGATGGGTTTTCATATGTGTTACTCATTGCTCACAAAATCATTTGCATTTAACAGCAGGTCATCAGTATGATTTATTAACAGTCCAATAATTTAGGATGAGTATTTTAGCTTTGTTGCATGTTTAGTTTCTTTATTACACTTTGGAAATGCTGCAATAAAGAAAGCATCCTGATGCATTTTCTATTTGTTTTATTAAACCTCTTTGCTGCAGGGTATTTGGCAGTTGTCATGTAGGTTCCTTTTTAATATACCAGCTGTACTTCATGCTTATTCATTTCCTCTATCCTTAAATGTTCCTCAATAAACTAAACAATCTACTTATTAGAAGTAACTTATAATGCAAAATCTGTACACTCCTTTCAGTGCATCAGAAGCTGCTATAACTTTACTTTCTGATGACAAAATTACAAGTTTTATAAACATTGCAAATGTGTTTTTCAAAACACTGATATATATATTGTTACATATGCAAATACTGCAGCTACAATTGGTAGTTTGGAGCAAATAGACTATTTTTGTGCCCTTCACTGGACTGTTTCTTTATTTTCAGCATTATTTACTTGCATTAATTGTCAGATATAGCATCTACATGGATAAGCATGTATGACATAAATTTAAATAAACATGGATAAAGTAATTTTTCAGACAAATTTATTTTCTAGCTGGTAGTAACATCTAGCTTGTAGTGCAAAATTCTTCTGATGTGAATTAGTCCGGCCTTTATATTCACTGGAAGTGTACATGCATTTCATATGAACTTCACACAAGTGCTACAGTGATGTGGATAAGATACTCATGAAATTAAGGGAATAATTCTCGTTATATTATTTCCTTGACATGTGGAGCCCATTCTATGAGAAGCATAATATATCAGCCTGCCATCTGCAGAGTCTGAGCTTTAGGCCACACGTATAACCTGAATGGTCACCTGAGCATGTGCCTCTCCTGCTGACGTGCCCTCAGGTCTCACCTTGCAGGCCTATGTGGAACCTTTGACCTTCTCCAAGTATACCCACATGGGTACTATATAAAGACTCTATTTATTCTAAAAGTCCTTGAACACCTTTACAGGCATATTGTTTGGCAGGCCCATTAAATACAAGCCACAAACATAAGGGGCATAGCTTGTCTCACATTATTCTTTGCCATTACCTTGTAGCAACAGGATAGGACTTTTCAAATTCTTCCCCTAGATCAATCTCCAATCATCTCAAAGTCACACAAATTACTGGACAAGGTAGTCTTCAAAGCCAGTTGCTGGCTCTCAGCCCCACCTAGAAGAATTTTGCAAATCAAGCTCTTCAACCAAGCCAGAATTATGTTTCTTTTGAACTTGACAGCTTTTTACACAATCCAGGGTGAGAAGGTCAGGAAAGATATTTTCCTCCTGCATGTGTCAGGGCTAAACACACTAAGAAATCCATGCATCATCTCAGTTCAGTTGATTCCTAGTAGAAGAGAGACATCTACCAGAGTCTTCTGCAGCAGGGCAACCCTGAGTTCCTTCCTCAGAAGCGAAGTGGAAAATGCAGGTGAGTGAAACATGGTTGAGCATCTTTGTCTCCAACCACCTTTCTCTTCTTCTCCAGGATGACATCCCAGAACATGTTTGGAGCCAGAACAGAGTAGTTTGTCTAAAGGCAAGAGAAATCCTATTTCAATGCCACCCTGTTTCAGAGCAGCTTTGGAGGAAACCAGCTGGCAGACTTCTCAGTGTCGTCACAGGGCAGTGGGTAATATTCTCACTGTGGGACCAGTATCAGCCTATTTTCTTTCAATGATATTTGAGGGTCCCTTTCTGCTTGGGATGTTCCATGATTCTTACAGTTCTATGGTTTTGGGGATCCCCATGACTGAACCTTTTCCCTGAAAATCCTGTTCTCCAAAAGGAGAATGTAAGGGAAATTCTCTGGTCCTTTCTGAATGGACTTTGCCTGGACTGACATACATATTGCCAGGCCAACATGAGGGAATGAGGGTGAGAATAGAGTGTTTTGTCTCTTTTGTGACTCTATTTCTATAGCACAAAAGCATTATCCAGATGTGACTGAGGTCACTCTGACTTGTGTTCCTGACATAGGCATACTGTTTTGGTACTAACAGTCAGACATCAGGTGTCTCTTTCTGGAGCTTTAGTGTCTTGTTGCTTTGAAATACACAGCTGTCATCCAGGGGAGAGAGAAGGGAAAGTCAGAAATAGACAGGCTTGGGAAGAAGTCTGCAGGGGAGTACAAATACTTTGTATGTGAACAGAAAACACTACTCTGCCATTTTCTTATTCTCTATGATGTAGGGCAGACTGTTTTCTATCAAAACCTGTCTAACCTGACAGATTTTTTCAGCTTGGCTGGAGATAGGTGTTAGTTGCTATAAAGGAATATGTTTGGGGGATCCTGCAATGAAGCAGTCCATATACTCATAACAGGTAATCAGGTAGCAGTGCCCCAAATGCTGATATGCAACCAAGTCCAGATACTCAGGTGTCAGAGAAGAGAGAAAGGGTTCTGCATGAGAAAGGCATGATGTGATGGTGCAGGCTATCCCACTGACATGTGTGCTGGCTGCTTCTGGTACTCACAGTCCCTGGAGATCATCCTTCTACTTGTGGCTTAGCTCAGGATTTTCCCATCAGTAGTCCAGTTACTGGACTCACTCACAAGTGAGTTCCCATGCCAAGGGAATGTGGCCAGTCATGCTTCAAGGCTGCTTAGGGGGAAGCTGCCACAAGACAGCATGACACAGCACAAGAGAATGAGTCCTCTCACATTCAAACTGGTAGCAAGAATAACTGTGGTGATGTTAACAGATTTACAGTCTGATAAAATCCAAGAAATAAAAAACAGAGGCAGTTCCAGGAACTCTCTGTTAAATGTGAAGTCTGGTCTTCCCTGTGCAGAAATCATCTCATTCACTTCCTGAATGGACAGATTCTGTGCATCACATTGATGCAAGAAATTGGTGACAACTTCACCTATTCAGGTGTAAAGAGTTTATTTCTCTGCCCTTTCCTCAAGAAATTATCTTACAGTGTTGTTGGGGATGTTAAATACTGGTGGTGATTTAAATTTGAAATGCTTAATTCTGCTAGAATCATCTGCATTATTAGATAGCATACTTAATTATGCCCAAGTAGGAGTTCTGTTTCTTACTATATCAATTCTGGTATATTATGAGTTGAAAATAACACCCAAATATGTAAATTAATAGAAGGTATGTTTTCTGTTGTCTTACACGACAATAATTCTTTCTAAAAATAAAAAATAAAGCAGACTAGAAGAAACCACATCCCTGTCCCACAGCAGTATCAAGAGTGTCTTCACCACATCTAGTGAAAGTTTTTCAAAGTGGTTCTTTGACAGGTCTCTCTTATTCCATACTGAGTCCATTACTTTTGGTTCTATTATTGTTGGAGAGCAATTTTTTTCTTTCCTTCTCCAGAAACTTCTGTGTATGTAAATACTGCTATCCTGTATATACTGTGCCTTGTTTTGATTCCAGTTCATTTTTTCTGTATCATTCTCTGACCATTCTGATCATTCATGTTTGTCCTGCCAGTACCCTTCTGTTGCTCCAAATTATTTTTATGGTCACTATGCCCCAGTCTAAAGTGTAGAGCAACACACATGAAGTCCATATTACTATATGTCTTCACAACTCTTTGTGTATATCTCAATAAGTAGGACAATAACTTTTTTTTTTTAATATTTCTACACATTTCCAATCATTTAGATATATACCATAACGTCCACTGATCATCCATGCAGAACTGCTTATTTTGTTTTTTCACTTCCTGCAGTTACATGACTGATTTATTTTTGCTCCAGAGTAGTTTGGTATAGTATACCTTGTAAATTACATCCTATTTACACCTCTCCAGTATGTTCAGATCACCTTGAATACTAATCTGGACTCTTCAAATTACTTGATGGCCTGTACAGACTAATATATATACTCTTTCCAAAGACTTCCAGTGATGGTAGCCCTGATCCCCAGATAGATTTCCCCAAGCACTAGGTGATAGACCCTTCCAGCCTGACAATGACACTATAGCTATTCTGACAGTATAGCTTACCCGTTGTCCACCCACCTGATAACAGTTTCAGTTGCTCAGTATGTTAACACTTTGCTTCTGAGAATGCCATTTGAGACCACATCAAAAACTTCTATTGTCAAACCATACAATATCTACTGCTCCTTCCTATTCACTAAACCATTAGCAAGAGGAATCTAATTGATATTTCTTGTCAGTATTTATTCCTGACAAATCCTTATGAGCTGTTTCTTATCACCTTGTACTTGTATTTCTGCTTACAGACATTATTTGGTCTAGTGTTTTCAGGAAATGGAAGCCAGGTTGATTTTGATCTATAAATCCAAAAGCCACTTTTTAAAAAATTGTTTCTATGTTTGCCATTGTCTAATATTCCAAAAAGTTATACCTCTCCTTCTACAAGTTCTCAAATACAATAACAAATTACTATCAAAATTGCTAAATTATATTTTTTATAATTTATTACAGCTTGATATCTGAAGAAATCATCACAGAACACTTTCTTTTATGAACTGATTCTTTTGTGAGCTATTGAAGAAAGTGTTTTTACTCACACTTTCTGGAAGTCTGCAAAATTGACATCTGCTATTTGAGAATGAAAAAAAAAAAAAAGAAGCATTCTTCTTTTGTTATTTTTAGTAAATATCTGTTGCCATTGCCTTTCATATCTATACAATACTTTAAATGTAAATAATGTATCATAAGCCTGATTGTGCATTTATAAGGAGCCTACCATGCAGTGCACCTTGCATTTCCTATACACCTGTGTAGAGGTAGAGCTTAGGATGGTTTGGGCTGATTACACATAATCAGCTGTTAAGATATTTTCCCCAAAATGGCTGAAGAGTGAGTACAACAACCTCTCAGGTACTGTTCTCAGGTAGTGTTACTCCCAGTACTGAGAACTATGTGGTTTCTGAGAAAGAACCCAAATGCCCAAAAGGCTGCATGGGAACCTTGTTGTGGTATCTGCATTAGCAGTGGAGTGCAGGGATGGTGCTCACAGTGCTAATCTTCCTGGTGTCTATAGATGGATACTTTCAGTGTGTGCTTGAGTGCAGTTTTTCTTCTGGAGGAACCTGGGTTGAAGTCCTGCTGCTGAGCATGACTACTGTGAAGACACAGAAAGGACATAGCAGCTGGCCCCAACCACGTGAGGACACAGGAACAGCTGCTGCAGTGAGCTTCATTGCCTGTGAAGTGCTTAGGTGGATGTACAGTCATGTAACCATAACCCCTTAGAGCTATCGAACCGCAGCCTTCCCTCCTCATACTATACCAGTCAGCTGTGAAGATGTTGCTTGTGCATGCCTGCTCCTTCACCTTTTGGCCTTCCTCAGCCTTGCTCAGGAATTACCCAATATTTATTTTGGAGAATACTCATGTAAGATGACCAAAGCTGATATAAAGTCTCCATTCTCCTTAGAGGAGTTATTTACACTTTTGTTTTATTTCATCAGCTTTTTTAGCTCCTTTTTTTTTTCTAAATACTTTTGCTTTGTGGAAGGACAAAATCAAAGAAAGCATTTTCTACATGTGACCTGAAAATAATGACTCCTTAAGTTGTTCTTCCTTCCTGGGGAAAAAAAAAAAAAAAAAAAAAAAAGGAATTTCATTGTCTCAGGCAGTCTGCCAGGAAACACCAAGCTTAAGACTATCGAAAACATCACCAAGGACAGAGAAACCTCAGTTGCTGAGAAACTAAAAGGGAGAACATCTAGAAGGAGGCTGCAGCTTTGAGAGGTAATGTGGCCTTTCTAGCATCTTGGATTCATTTCCTCCAGGGTCTTTAATACAAGGAAAAAGACTTCAAACACTCAGTTGTGTTCCAGTGAAGAAAACTGAAAATTAGGATGATATCTGTGCTACAATCTGTTTTGGTGAGTACAGACAAAGCAAAGAGGGAGGCACAGGATTAAGCTTCTGTTGGTCCAGTCACTACTCATTCTGTAGCCTAGTTTGGGATCTTTTTATTTAGGGGAAACTGTAATGTATTTCTTATAAGGTCTTATGATAAAGAAGTTGTAAAGGAATAATGAGTGTCCTTGTGTTACTCATTTTATAATGATCTAGTATACTTTTGTTTAAAGCAATTGTTCTTCAGTTCCTTCTAGCCAGAAGCAAGGAATGACGATCAATGGTTTACTTTGCCAATTATTTAATAAACATTCTCAACCTAACTTTAACTGAATAAATGACTAGTGAAATGACTGAAGCAAATGTCATCAATCAATCTCATATACCCAATATGTAAGCTGTTTCATTGGAGTAAAACATATGGTTGTAGTTTAAAAAGAAAATCCTTTGGAAAACTTCATACAATGTTGCTTAAATAGAAGCTAATCTTTGACATAATCCAATATGAAGAGAGTGAGAGAGATTTGTTTCCTTCTGATCTGATTATAGAGTCTACATTTGAAAGAGTCTTTTCTGAATGTCTGGTAAGTCACAGTAAAGTACTTTGGTGGGAAAAAAAAAAAAAAAAAAAAAAAAAAAGTAATTATATAAATTATATAATGTTTAGCAATTGACATGGATAACACAGATCGTGTGATTGAAAAAGCATTACCTAGGAAGCAAGACTCCCTATTATCCTCTATCTTAGGAAATCAGTTATCACTCTCAAGACTTAGATTATCATTTAATGTAAGGAGTGATACAAAATTCTGTAGCCTTGCCTGCTGCTTTGGTAGGAAAGCTGGCATCAAGATTTCTCGCATCTTTGCTGCTAGAATAGGCATTAGAAAGGGTGTGACTGTGCAAGAGAGCCCTCTCTCCAAAATTACTTGTCTCTAGAGCAGGTTAGGTGAACTACAGCATACTGCAGAAGGCAAGAAAACCAGGTGGAAGAACACTATTACAAAACCCACACTGACTTTTGAGGCAAAACTGTGGTTGACTTTTCCAGATCGTTACATGCTATTCTCGTGCATTTTTTTTCTTAAGTGAAAGCATCAGTGTGATCTTTTTCTCATTTATAGGCCTACAGAAAATAGTTTTCATGAGCATATGAACTCACTTCTACCCTCAAACTTCATAGCTCAGTGGAATGAAATGTGAGAAAGTTTTAAATGTTCTCTTTGTTTGGGAGTGGAAGGAGAGCAGAATTAGAACTGAAATATATTTTTAAAAAGATATGAAAACTGCAGTCGTGTGATATATGATGTGCTCTAAAAATGACCAATATTTATATGCACTCTACTGAGGGTTATGTATCAAAGTTGTTACAGAAATTTCCTCTACTATCAAAGGAAACACACTTCATGATACAATCTCATAAACTGACCCATGTTTTCTTTTTAGACTGCTATTCTTATTTTTATCATAACATTTCTTGGGTATTTTCCCATCTATAAATATGCTATAATGATAATCTAAACAGCTGACAGATTTAAGTTGTTTAGATAAAAATTGCAGTTATAAGAACATAACAATGAATATATAATTTAAACATTTTCCTGAAAAGATTAAAACAAAGATATTTTCACTAAAAATTGCTATGAGATCCTCCTGATTCAATTTCTAATCTCGCTGTGGATAATGCACAGTGAATTAATAGCAGATAGAAAGTTGTCACCAATTTTAGTTCTGCAACATTTTTTGCTGTAGTGAAACAGCAAAGCTGAACTGACAAAAAGCAAAGGTCAAGTCATCATACTAAATCAGTGAAATCATAAACAACAAACAGGGTTATTTTTAAATGTTTAGGATTTAAATCTTAAACATTATTACAGGCCAACATTAGTTAATTTCTCTTCAAAAGTGATTTAGACCCTAAGTAACTTGAAATAAGATCTCTAGATCATTCAGGCTTCCTTGATCAAAATCAATCAACATCACTTTTAAATAATACCTTTAATTTTTTTAATCTCACAGTAGCTGTCTGAAAAAGCATTCAAATCTCCCTTCCTCCAAATAGAAAAAATAACACCTTTATTTGAAATAAATCAGATGTTCATCATCTGTGCAAATAGATCATAAATCCTCTTAAGCATATCTATTTTAAAATGTGCTAATTTGAGAAACACAAAAGAAAAATACATATATGAAAGGGAAAGTGTTTTGGTACTTCTAAATTCTTCCAACTGTGAAAAGCAGGGTTGTTCATGTATTAATTTGCAGTCTTCGTTCCAGTCTGATGTTGCACCAGAGCCCCAAATTCTCAGTTTCTTGGGGTCTCAGAATCTGGCTTTTCAGACAGAAACAGAATATATAGTTTTCCCACAAACAAGGATAGAGCTGTATGCAAGCCAGCCTGCTCAGTGAATATGAACACTAGTGAACATCTGAAACACTTGAACTTCTCTGGTGAACTTTGGAAAGCTCTGGAAATCATGATTAATGTCTAATCAGAGTTGTTGCAAAGGAAAAAACAAAAACCAACAGGCTGTATCCAGAGTCTTCCAGGTTGGAAACGCCATTGTAATTGTTGCTTTCCTAAGCGAAGAACCTTCTCAGGAGTGTTTGGGAACAGGGCTGTCTGCCACAGCTAATAACTCACTCAGTATCTACCCCTCCAAAACCGTAATGCTTTGGCCCCAGCCGCACGCCTGCTCTGTGTGACAGAGAGGCTGATGGATGGGAAGAGCAAGCAGAAATTGTAATGAGTCCTGGGATTCAGGGGGACACTACCCACCTTATGTGTTAGAAGAATTTATGAAGATAACATGACATACTAATATATTTTTACAGCCCAAACAAGATATTTTATGCCAGCTATGGGATCCACACATAGTTCATCAATATAACTTCCAAGACCTTTCCCCTTTTTCCCTGTGCTTGTACACAATATTATTATCAAAGTAGGTAAAGGCAAGCTGCTAAATAGAAAACTTGTGAACATGAAGATGAGCTCTTTTTGTTCTTTTTTTTTTATATATATATATATAGATACATTTTGAATAATAATAAAGAAGGTGCAACACTTCTCATACATAAAATATCTCCCTTGCATTTAAACACTTCTCTTTAACCCTAATTTCCCTCCTGGTACATTGGTAGTGTAAAATATTTTGTACAGTGACATCACTATGTGTTTCACAGATTCTTTGGCAAATTTTAAAATGTTGTGGCTAACATCATCGGAACTGATTTTTGCTAAAAACCTATTGCAGCTAACAGGTTTGGAAATGTTATATGCAAAACTGTAACGCTAACATTAAGTTCACGTCAGTCCTCTCTAACTGCAGCTGCTATGAAACACTAGCCAATTATTTGAAATCTATATGCAATTTAGCATATTCGTTTTACTTAATGTCAATCAATGAGCCTGTTTTAAAATAACTGACTTCCCACCTTAATGGTAAAAATAATCATTTCATTCTATTGGAAAAATGCAAAAACACTAGATAATTAAGTACATAACGAGTAGCCTGACATTTCTATAGATAATTTTATCAAACTCATGAGGAGAAACTATCAGTTTCAGACAGAAAACAGTTCCAAATATTTCAAACTATCAGACAGAAAACAGTTCCAAATATCAGAATAGTCATCCAGACAACATTGAAATAAAAATCCACCTCGTAGCTGAAAAGGAGGGTTGTTCCAAAATCACATGTGACAATTTTAAAACCTTCGTAACAGTTTCTCCCCCAGCTACTGATTATAAGATACCTCTTAAACAGGCCCATGAAATTGGGTTACTCTGTTTGGTTCAGTATTTATTTTTGGTGTATTTTGCAGGTTTGAGCTGTGGAGGCAAGCCTATATGTATGATAATAATGCAGCCAAATAAAAAGCAAGGTGCAGAGCATAAAGCTCTCAAATCAAATTAATATGCTAAATTTATCAAAATAATATTTTAATTTCTCTTTCCCTTCTCCCTATCTTCTATTTTTTTTCTTGTAGAAAAAGGTCATTAATGGAAGGAAAAAAAAAAAAAAGAAATTGCTATGTTTCTTTTCAGGTGGATGACAGTAAACACACCAGATAACTTCCTTTTAGTTAGATAGAAAGGATTCAAGGTTTTAAACCAAGGAAATTCAGCATGACCAGGTAAAATGGATGCTTTGATACACACCTAATATTGTTTTATGGTGCTTGATAGTGCATAATCAAATTCCACAACAGTAAATGTGGATTAAGTCAATGGTGAAAACAGATTGTTAATGAAAATATAATAGGTTTATGCTCATTTCCCAGGAGATTACTTCTTCACTGTACAACAGCTTATAAATTTATAGTGATCTAAAGTGAAATTACATTTCTTGGAATTTTCAAAGCCAACAATGGTATTCAGCCCCAGATTTAAAGGAAACCATTAGTCTTGGTCTGTCATGTGCATCAAGGTTCAGAAGGCAGTACACTGTTACATCACTGAACCTCTGCCAAATATCCCAAAAGGAAAGCAGAAGAGCTATACATCTGGATTGCAACTTTGCCAGCTACACTGTCATGTCTGCGGCCTCGGCAGATATGGTAAAATGCACACACTGAATACCTTTGCTAGGATTGCAGAGGTGAGAATGTGATGGCAGAATTATGCCGAGGCTCCTACAAATTTCTTCTGGGAAGAATTTCAATAGTAACTGACCATGACCATGACCCCAATCCCACATCAAGGCTTCACCGGTGCTCAGGAGTGAGGCTACACATTTCTTAGTGTAGGGTTGGAGTCCAAATACAAATTGAAATTTGCTCTGTCTTCCTATGTATCCCGTATGTTTGAACCATATTGTCAGCATCTGTTTAGATGAATCTAGTGAGTCAGGAATTTTCCAATGAAACTGTGTTTTACTAGAAAGATGGCAGTTTATCAAAACTGAAATTTTGTGGCACTGAGCCAGATTTTGTCAAAAAGCTTTCAGGTCCTTGATAGGTTTCAGTGAGAGAAAGAACCTGCAGCCCTGAATATCTAGTTTATGTTACCACCCCACCTAATACTTATTTTTATGTAAAGATGTATCTACCATAAACTGGGCTATCACACATCTTTTACTCTGAGGATATGTTGTTCTTTTCAGCCTGGCAATTTTATTTGACTGAAGAGTTTTGCTGTTTGTTTGTGCTTTCTGGACATCTGGTACCCTGGGGAGGGAAGGAAAAAAAAAAAAAAAAAAAAAAAAACACTAGCTCAATTGGGCTGTTAAACATCTGGACATTGTGAATGAAGGACCACTGTATGTGAACAGATCTACAGCATGGCAAATGAACCCATGTTTCCACTGGAGCTTCCCCATATAAATTTGGGATCTCCAGTTTCCCAAAACAACATCTAGTAGCCATACCCTAATGAGCTGGCTTTGGTATCTCTATATGTCACCCTGTTAAGCTACTTAACTCTTCACAGAGCAGTGAAACTCCAGTTGGATTGATTGAGAAACCTATCGTGTGCACTCCTTAACGTGGAATGCATATTTGAGGCTAATTTATGTATCCTACAGCTGTGTGAGTACTTCCAAACCACAAGATCCAAGGGGTACTTTCCAGGCAATCTCATCAAAGATGTCTGCTGTGCCCACCACCAGAAGGTACAGCTGTGTATTACCCCAGCAGTGCTACAGCAATCCCATATTTCATACCTTATCAAACCTGTTAAATTCACCGCAGTATGCTTTTGTCAATAAATACCCACAAATTTCATGTTTTCCTGATGTAGTAAATGTTTCAATTAGGAAAACATTTCAGCTCATTCCAGTTAATTTTATGCAGGAAAAACTGTCTCTATCCATGGTTGGGCACAGCCAGCAACAGCAGCACTCTATAAATTGATAATAATAACACACATAATAAGAAAAAAAATCTTTTTCCTGTAATAAACCACTTAGGAATTTGATATAAATACTTGTAAAAGCTTCTCATACTTCACAGATCTTGAAGTGGCTAATGCCTAGTTGAGTGAAAGAAGATCATTCATTACTGTTGGTATGTGTTTGGGTTTTAAGTAGTGTGAGCTTTGGGGAAAAAAATAGTCTCCCAGCAAATGTGGAAGAGGCTCATGGGATTGGGGTAATCTGTTTCTGCCTACCAATCCCTGTTAAACCTCATACATATAGAGTCAAGCCTGCACAGGTGCATTATAATAATATTTTTGTTGACTAATTTCCAAAGGGGCTGGAGCCCTTGCTGCCATGAGAACATAAGCAGCATCCCTGCATTTCCTTGGCCAAAAGACAAATTCCTTGCTGCATTAGACAAGAGCAGATAAATCTGACAATTATATCTATACTCATACAGCAATGCATACGATGAAGCCACTTCTCAATTGCAGCCAGAGCAGTGTTTGTGAGCATGTGTGCATGTACATATATATGTGAATGTGAAGGCACTTTAATGCTTTGCTACACTAGGTGTAGCAAAAAAAAAAAAAAATAAAAATAAAAATAAAAATAAAAATAAAAATAAAAATAAAAATAAATAAAAAATAAAAAATAAAGAGGATGCTAATGGATAATAAGGCTGTTGAAATCAGTTCGTGTATTAGTATGAGGAACCAAATACCTTGCTGTGATGGACAAGCTTTTGCAATAAGGATTTTTATGGAGTATTGCCAAGTAAGTCTATGCTGATTGACTTTATTTATTAAATAACAGACAGCAATGAAGAACACTGTGTTACAATGGATGATGCAAAAGAATGACAAAGTATATATATAATACGAATTCTTGGTCTTGATGAGAAGTGATCAAGTATGGTGGAATGTTTCTTGTTTCTTGGAGTATCTCAGAGACAAACTCATGGGAGAGACCCCTGGAAACACCTATATTACAACAAAGAATATTTTCAAGAGTTTTACAATGGAAGACATGAGCTAGTCATATGGTTATATTAAAAACAGCAGGACTTTGACTCCAGTGAAATCCAACTGGGTTTTGCCTTTAACCTTGAGGTGAAAGAGAATTAGGAAAGCCTGTATTATCACTTTCAGAGAAAGCTCCAGTGTCACTCATAGTTTTGTCATGGTTCTTCTACACTGAATGGTCAAAATATTTTTTTGAATATTTGAGACACCGATGTTTTTCTGTTAGAGTTGGATTGTGTGAATTTGTTTATTTCCCTGGCACTTGGTTGCCTCAGTTAGGTAACACACTTTTTGTAATAATGTGCTTTTTTAATTGGCAGGGGCTTCTGCATGGTAGTGTTTTCACTAAAAGTATAATAAAACCAGTTGTTTTTCAAAGGGAATATTTATCTGTATACTTTTGATTTTACCCAAAATAATAATAATCTAGTCAATTAATAAAGAAAACTGTGTTTTTAAGATTTCTAAAATTACTAAGATATCCCATTTATACTTCTAGCTTAGGTTTTCAAAGGAAAAGATGATAAAATATAATTTCTAAATTGTATACAAGTTTTCTTTCCAGATTTGAGTGGCAGATATATAGCCACTTTTCTGCAAAGTAACGTTTGAGACAAAAATATTTTGATTAGATTATGGTTTTAGATAAAAATTATGATTGGTTCTAGTCATTGTCATCTCTCCTATCTGACTTCGATCAGCAGATTCATTTAGTTCCAATAGTTGTTCCTGATATTTCCTGAATCATCTTCCTACTGTAAAGTGAGAACAGTTTTTCAGGTAATTAAATGTTTGCATCTATAGAAAACTTCTAGTTGAACTTACGAAAGACTGCAGCAGCCACACGGACCTAGAGCTCCATTCTACGCCCACCATAAACTCTACTCCCCTGTTACTGATTTTGATTTTATAAATGTACAACAATATAATATTAATATTACATCTTCTTATGGCAATGACACACTTCACTTGTATATAACCAAAACACAGTAAAACATAAAACATATAGATAAGAAACATAAAAGGAATACTTAAAGCAAGGTCAAGCACTAGAAGATTGGAGTAACCAGAATTCAGTTGCCACGTACAAACTTTACTTTTTTTATATATATATACATTATCAAATAATCTTTAACTATAAAGTCAGATTTTTTTTCTTTAAAGTATCAGATCCCAGTCCTAGCCTCTCCATCTTTCCAGTCTATTACATGTACAATCCTAAATTGTTTCTCCTTTTCACTACTGTGAAATTCCTTCTTTGTCTTTATACTGCCTCAGTATGAACAGAAAGAACTCCAGTGAGGTACTCTCTGCTTTCAGTCCCCATACTCACCATACCAGTGTCCCACAATGGACAGAATTTGCAGTTCAGGGAAACCTGTCAGCCTGCCAGCTCTGGGCTTGAGCATGCTCAGCCCCAACAAAATACTCAGCAAATTAACTGTTAAAGTCCAAGGCAGGGTCCCAGCAGTTAGTGTTTCTTTGATGCTGTTGTTGGGATGGAAGGTGTTCACTTTGTTTAACTTGGCTAAGTTTAGGTATATCACTAGTGATCCAGTAAATGGCATTTTCTGCAGAGCAGATGGAATATTTTCCTTTTCCACATTTTAAGGCTGTATAGAATGGATACAGGAGAGGTTTTCAAGATATTTTTTTTTGTTTGTTTATGATAGACTAAATTCTGAACTCTGAGCAACCAGCTAAAATATTCAGCTGAACTTTAAGAAGTATTCCATCAGAGAGAGATAGGGAGGGAGGGAGGGAGGGAGGGAGGGAGGGAGGGAGGGAGGGAGGGAAGGAGGGAGGGAAGGAAGGAAGGAAGGAAGGAAGGAAGGAAGGAAGGAAGGAAGGAAGGAAGGAAGGAAGGAAGGAAGGAAGGAAGGAAGGAAGGAAGGAAGGAAGGAAGGAAGGAAGGAAGGGAAAGAAAGAAAAGAAAGAAAAAGAAAAGAAAAGAAAAAAAAAGAAAGAAAGAAAGAAAGAAAGAAAGAAAGAAAGAAAGAAAGAAAGAAAGAAAGAAAGAAAGAAAGAAAGAAAGAAAGAAAGAAAGAAAGAAAGAAAGAAAGAAAAAGAGAGAGAAAGAAATGAAGGAAGAAAGGAAGGAAGGAAGGAAGGAAGGAAGGAAGGAAGGAAGGAAGGAAGGAAGGAAGGAAGGAAGGAAGGAAGGAAGGAAGGAAGGAAGGAAGGAAGGAAGAAAGAAAGAAAGAAAGAAAGAAAGAAAGAAAGAAAGAAGGAAAGAGAAAGAAAGGAAGGAAGAAAGAAAGAAAGAAAGAAAGAAAGAAAGAAAGAAAGAAAGAAAGAAAGAAAGAAAGAAAGAAAGAAAGAAAGAAAGAAAGAAAGAAAGAAAGAAAGAAGGAAAGAGAAAGAAAGGAAGGAAGAAAGAAAGAAAGAAAAAGATTTTCTGCAGTTACATTGGCAAATGTTGAAAACAACATATTCTGTGATTCTGCATTAAAAGTAGAGTGAAAATGGAGCTTTAGACAGCACAGTCAGTTCTGTTGACAATATTCACAGAGTTAGCTAAGTTTCCTACCTACTTAACTATAACTTTTGGAGAGTTTTTGTCATTTGGTCTATCATGAAGAAAGTTTTAAGTTCCCTTTGGGATCCTGCTTATATATGATTCCAGCTGATGTACTTTTGGTCTTGAGGAATGTACAGCCTCTGGCAGCTACAAGTACGTTTATGAAACTAGTTGCTTAAGTTGTGACAGGATTGTAAAACCCCCAAAAAGCAAATTAAATTTACCTTGAAACCAAAGGCACACACATTCACACTTTCTAGTTAAATGGATACAGCATAGTGACTGAATAAAAGAGCAAATATCTTCAAAAACTCAAGTGAAAAAATGCTCCAAATTCTGCATGCCATGATGTATCTTAACCATTGTGGCAGTGCCGAAAGGAGGACATAACTGTGAAACCTGTGGGTGAAGGAACGTTATTTAGCAGAGGTGAAGAGGTCTGCTATGTAAAAGAGAGGCAGATCAGGAAAGACAGCAGGAAACCCTGAGTCTAGAAAAAAAAAAAAAAAAAAAAAAAAAAAAAAAAAAAAGGTGCTGACGTACTAAAAATGAAGTATTTGGATTAAACACTTATACAGTAGCAAAATTACAGAAAAAGTTCTGGTAAAGACTCAATGAAGGCATTATTTCATATGGATTATTTCTACAGTCATAGAACCAGAGACCAGTACTGTACCAGCACTGACCTTTTTAGTTTTGATCAGGTACGTATTCGCATGAAGTTACACACCCTATACAGAATCAGCTGATTAAGCAGACTTGATATAACAGGACTCTAACAGTTTACATGTACAGCATTTTCAGCCATAAAAAGGCAAAGGGTAGGCATACAATTAGCCATGTTATTGAAACAGAGTGCCGTGCACATATATCAAGAAGGTTTTTGAAGATTTGCCAGTTTGTTGATCAGAAAATGTTTTTCTCTAGGTAAATAACACCGAGTACACACCAAACAAGAGTATATTTGTGAACATCTACAAATGAAATTAAAGATACTGGCAAGAATATAAGAATAAACCGCTCTTTCAGAGTGATTTTGATCTCCTCACTGGAGTCCTCCCAGCAGTATTTGGGCTTCAATGCCTCCAGCCTCAGGTCCTTCCAGGCCTCCTTTTCAAGCCCCTTGCTTTTTGCCAATATATATCTGGACCCATCTTATTTACCACTGGCATTATACTTGGACTCTACCAGCAGCAGCAGTACAAACTAGAGCAAGCAGGAGCAGACAAAGGCTTTGCCTTACGATACTTATCCATTGCAGGAGGCTACAAAACAGGCAGATGGTGTTATTAGTGTTGGTTCAACCTTGCTGCTGTTGATATCCAGCAATATGTGATGTCCACTGGAAGATGAACATAGTTGAAAGGATTCTCTGGAAAGCCAAGGGAGCCAGGCATTCAATTCTGATAAATCCTGCTGAAAGACCTACACACATCTTGAGCCAATCAGTTCTCCAACCAGTCTTCTTTGCTGCTTCTAACCAGGCAGATGGTCAGGCTGAGAGCAAAAGCCTTTCAGTGGGTGCAGGCTTACACAGTGACAAAAGAAAAAAGAAAAAAAAAAAAAAAAAAGAGGATGCTGGCACTTGTAACAAGTGCTGACCCCTTGTTCATAATTCATAAGAATTAATCCACTCTGAGACATTCAAATGGCTTGAACTCCATCAAGGTATTTCAGTGTTTAGGGGCATCCTGCCAATACTCATGCCATCTTTTAGTGGTTTTCCTTACTTTTCACTTTTTAACATCCAGAAAACAGGTAAAGATTTCCGAAAGATAGAAATAGACATCAATTCTTTATCATGAAATGTGTACATTGAAAGTGACAGGCTCTATTCAAATCCCCTGAGAACGAGGCATGACAAGTTTTATCTGGCACTCAACCACACTCATTGATTTAGAAAAGTGGTCTCAGGGATTCCTAACCACAGTCTCAGGCATGAGTTTTGACATAAATCCGTTTGTACCACATAAATCACAAATTCATTCCTTCAAATACCAAAGTCAATTTTGAAATCTAATGTTTATAGAGGATCATCAATATTCATCAGTACTATCACCTTAAAAAGAAGAAATAATAAAAAAAAAAAAAAAAAAAAAAAAAAAGAACTTTTAACAATATTAGAGTGAGTGCAAGAGGAACAGAGCACGAGAGGGTTTTTTAGCTACAAATCTGAAGTGGAAGTGAATGTTAAATGTATGCCTCTTACTAAAACTTTATGAAAAATGAAATGTACAAAAAGCTGGATCCTTGCCATGACACCCATTATGGTGAAGTCTGAGACTCTGACCCTTCGTGTTATACTTATTGTGTTTTTGACACATTTAGTCAATTAAAATGGGTGAAGTGTAATTTGTTTTTCTTAAGTTTAATACAGCATGTCAATAGAAGCTAACCAAAATTTATAGTAGGAACACTAAAACTGCCACTTGCACTTAAACAAATGAACACAATTTATCATGGTTGAAATAAAAAGAACATCATGTGCATTTGACTTTATACTTCACATGAGCATGTTGCCAAATATAGGAAAGCATGTTACAGCTGACACTTCCAATGGAAAAGACATTTTACTTCACATTAAATATTGGTGTGAAAAATTTGGACCCTGTCCAATCCTAAGAAGTGTTAACGTTGGCACTTCCACTGTATACTTTTACTGTAAATTGTTGTAACATTTATTTGACATGGAATACCCAAAGGATTGATGAGTAAAGAAAGGAAGACTTTTTATTGTGCCATGTTCCCTTTTTCAGTCATACATACTAAGCCTTTACATCTTCAGAGTTTAAACAAGTCGCCACCTGTACTCAATCGGTGAAAGTTATTTTTCATGCAACCAGAGTTTGCCTTTTTTATAAACCTATAAAAGCACACATTTTCCATTTTATTGGTCAGCAAAGCATTGGCTGATTTAACCATAAAACTTACAAATGTTGTTTCTTTATGGACATCTATGGTTTTTTAACCCTTTATAATTCCTCGGAATATAAGCCTCCTTCATTTAATTCATTGTCAGAGACTGAAAACACAAAACAAACTGCAGTATTTTTTCTTTCTGTTAAAAAAAAATACCTAACACTACCACCACTTATATTATTACCCATGGACTACTAAAGATTTAGGAGGAACAAAGTACTGCTGCGTAAAAATTTATCCACTTCAATTAAGTACCTGCACAAGAATTCTGGGTTCATATTATGTGAACTGTAACTACATTTATCTGCAGTAATGAAGCACTGTAAAATGTCGGAAAAGTGCTGAGGGGCACTTCATATGATTTACTGAACTGATCTCTAGGTTAAGAAAGCATGTCTAAGACAGGAGATTTTTTTTTAATCCATACTTTTCAAATTAAGAAATTCCATAGTGTTTTGAATTATAAAATTTAATTTTAAAGCCATGAAAATGAAAATGATTGGGGTATTTTAAAAGTCTTTTTTAAATACCAGATCCAAGACCTTGGATTTTGATCTATGTAAATACAACACTTTGAGAATTCTGTGTTTGATTATAACTTAAAAGAGTACTGTACATACATAAATACTGGGAAAATAGATTTTACAAAATAGACAAGCAACACAGCTGTCCTTTACCAGGTAGAAAACTCATCAAAAAATTGACATAATGTACCAGGAGAATTTAACCAGCAGCAGAGACTAGCTGGTGCCTAGGGGTACATCTGCCAGCACCAAGAACGTCATACAAAGACATCTCCAGAACATCTCTCTAGAGAGGGATAGGCTATTATTTAAAAATAAATAAATAAATAAATCATGAATGGAATATTGCTGGAGTAAATGGAAAATAAATACTTTATACTTTGTGTGCCTACAACCTGCCTGCAATTGAACAGACAGTATGAAAACCAAATCTAAGTTTTGGAATCTGAGTCCTAAGAGAAGGATTTTGAACAGAGGATCCACATATCAGAAACTCACCAAGCACACCTTTCCCTTCTCTCTGTAAATAGCAAATATCCTCTCTAGAAAAGAAAAATGAGGAAAAGAGACAGAGGACAGAGAGGGTCTGAGTAAAGATAAATTAATGGTTTTGGTAGAATTCACAATGGTAGAATGAAGGCTAATGACAACATCGAGAAAAGAGTGTCAGTAAAAGCAAATTCACCTAATCTTCTCTCAGCCATGTATGAGCAAGCTGTGATGCTTCAACAGACTGGGTACAGGCAGTGCCGTATATGGTTATTCTATATTATCATATTCTATATAGAGATCTCAGCAGCTGTTCTCCTGGTTAATTCAAAGTAGGCTGAAAGTTGCTAGAAATAAGGAGTCTCATCATACCTTGATATAAAGGGAAATAAATGTGGCCCCTTATCAAGATGTATTCAGATCCAGGTGAAAATTCCAAGTACAGGGCTTCAAAAAAATATTCATCCTCATTCCTATAAAGCTATTCATTCACAACAATCTGATCACACTGCTTAGCAGTATGGAAGGCAAAAAAATATCTTATATTCAAAAAAATACAACAACAGCAATAAAAAACACTGCCTACAGGCTTCAATTTGCTTTGGAACAGGTTTCCCAAAGAGGTCAGACAGGCTCTATTCCTTGAAGGTTTTCAAGACCTAGTCTAAATACTCATGGGTTACTCTATAAAATGACTTAATCTATTGTCATATGATTAAATCCCATATTTCAGGTGAGATGAAATATTTTTTAAACCTTTTGATTGCTAATGATTAATAAACCATAACAAATTATTGTCTGTGCTGCTCCCAAGAGCACACCCTACTAGAAAGTGGGTAAAGATACAGGTGGGAATTTTCTTAGTTCCAAATTATGATGGGGAAAGAAAGTCTGCAGGTATTACAGGGGGCTGCCTGGCTTTTTACAGAAAAAAAAAAAATCCTACCTTTTCATTTTGTATGGATGTAATGTTAAAATTGGACAGAAGAAGGTTGTGTTTGTGTTACTCCAGTTTCTAGATGAAGTTAATAACGGGTGTGCGGGAGGATCACTCCATTTTAAAGAAGTAGCACTACCTTTCCTCCCATGTCGTGCTATCATCTTTAATGGCAACAATAATTCACTTAAGCCAGGAAGACATTTTTTCTGTTTTATTTATAGATCATTAGGAAGGTCTGTCTGCTGCATTAATGCCTGCTAAAACGGTATGCTGCTTCCAACTTTATGGCTCTATGTCAAAACTGTCTCTGATAGCTAGTTACTCATTCCACTTTGTCTGTTTTAAACAATCCATTTCTTATTGGATGAACCACACTATCACATGTCAGTTACTTGACTTTTATAATATTGTCTATGGGTCTTAGGTCTCTGGAGGACTGTATGTCCTCATCTCCCACTGAAAACAAAGGTAGATAACACCTCACAGATCTGATGTTGCGACTTTCTGAAGAGCTGCTTTAGATTTTCAGAGGAAAGTGTGGGCATTATTTTTAGCCATACAGTGTATCTCTTCATTTTTGGTAATTTATTACCATCCATAATATGTTGCAATGATGTGGCCCAAAAAAAAAAATAATAATAATAGCAAGGGCAAATGAATGCAGGTATGAATGTAAAGAACCAGGAGCAAATGTTCAGTAGATAAAATCTATCTCTGTTACATTGACTCAATTACTTGACTCTCAGAGCCTTTTCTTCTCTGCAGTATAAATGATATTATAAAAAGCCATGGAATGTAAAATCACGAATTGATTTAGTGAATCAATTGGTCTTAATCAAATTCACTTTTGTTGTATACATTCTGGAAGTTTCCCACCAAGAACAGTAGTATTTGAGAGAAATAGTGAGTAAAGCTAGAAAGAAACAGAGGCAGAATAATAATATTCAAATAAATAAATGAGGAAATAACTAAAAATAATTATACATACCAAGAGAAAATAATAAATCTTTTTGTACAAGTACATACTAATTGCACAGGAAGGTTTTCTGCATATATAGGGTTGAAAGACTTTAGATAAATCATTCATCAAACTGGAGACCATTTTACTGACTTTTTAAAGGAATATAACATACCTAAAGCTTGGTACTGAAATGGTCTTTCTATAAATGACAGATATATATTCCTGTGTGACCTGATCTAGGTGTTCCTGCTCTGGCAGGGGGATTGGACTAGAAGATCTTTCAAGGTCCCTTCCAATCCCTTGCATACTGTGATTCTGTGATATAATGTACGTGTACATCTTCTTATTGGTCATCTGTGATTTACATAAGCTAGTTTGCACAAGAAGCTGCCTTCACTGTAACTGTAAGACTCAGAGGTCCAGACTGACATAGGATTCCTTCAACACAACCATTTACCAAGGGTGTTTCAAAAACAAATTTTGAAACTCATATGATAAACATTTATTGTGCTTCTACTATTTATCTAAGAGGCTTTGAGTATGCGTGGCTTACCTGAGTAGATGAGCGGGCTAAAAGTTCCAGTTCTTTATGTGCTGGGCACAACACAAACACAAAATAGAACTCCTGGTCACTACCTTAATCACTAGTGTGCATCAAGATCAATGTATATTACATTTAGAAGAAGACTACTCTGAATAAGAGAACTTCCTCTGTGTCACTAATTTGGTACTTGAGAAAGCAAATCTGGATGAAAGATTCTTGCTCAATTTTCCAAATGTGAAGACATTTTGTCACTTTTTAAACCAAAATCTTGGTTTGAAAAACTCATGTTTTGCTGATTACTTGCTGCAGTCTTCTCAGATAATGACTAACACATTGGTAAAGTTTGATATAGATCTTCGAAATTTTAGAGTTAAGGTGAATGGAAAGTCTAGAAAATCACAGACGCGGAGGCCTTTCATTTCTGGGCCTTTTTCTTTCTTATGTTCTTACAGTTAGCTTATGGACCACCTTATTTCTTATGTTAAGAAGGCAATACGAAGCTCTGATAAAAAAGTGAAGCTTACAGTGAGTCAGATTAAGTAGACTCTGATTATTAGGCTGTAGGCCTATTGGAAAATGGTTTGAGGCTTCTCTTTTCAAGCTAGAGGACAGATTGTTACCTCCCACTTTGGACAGGAATGTCTTGGCTCCATTTTGGTGTTATATCTATTAGGTGCAGAGTGATGAGTCTATCTTACTGCTGATTCACACAGGCTGTTCCAGCAGCAACATGTGACTGATTCCTCTGTGGCCCAGAGGATATTTTCCATCAGCAGGAACAGATGTTACTAATTCAGAAGGCCAAAAGAAAGAATAAAATTATATGTACATAATACATATAAACATTTCAGTCATATTCTTTTCACCATAGGATCAATAAATGTGAGAGTTAAAACAATGAATGCTGCTGCTGTTTATATTGTTGGAAGACAGCAGTGGTCAGGGAGAAGTCCTGCTGAATAAGAACATGCAGCAAGTTAAATTACTGATGGAAAATAGAAAATAAATTGTGTGTGATCCTGCTTTTCTGAAGGTCACTGTAGAAATAGATGCAATTCATCTGAAATACAAGGGAAAGTGTTATGGAGAAATGGTGATACAATATAAAATCTTAGCTTTCATCTTAAACATTAAAAAAAAAGGGGAGGGGGGGAGGGAGAAGAAGAAGTTTATTCCTTGCACCTGCACATTAATTGCATTTCTAATAATTTGAGACAAGTCCTTTAGTTGCAACTAATCCATGGCCAAGGTCAGAATCAAAATTGAGGAACTGAGGGCAAGATGGCTGATATTAATTCCAAACAATATGACACACTGGAGAACTTATCTAGCAGAAATGACAGAAACAAACTTAATCTCATCTCCATCTTTGGCAGGAACTCTGTCGTTTCCTAATGGATCATACCACATTTAAATACAATTTTGGCTAGATATTTATTATTGAAATTATCATTTTACAATAATTATTATAATATGTGTAATTTATTGGTGCCCATATACTAAATGAAATATATATATATATATATATATATGAATATATATGTACCCTTCTTCATCTGAACTGCGTTGTCTTTGTCCTAGGTATAAATTCTTTTCTGTCACAAACAAAAACAAAAAAAAAAAGCAATAAGTTGTATTTTTAATCTTCTTTCTTTCTGATACAGCAATGAACTCTATATAAAAATAAACTTACAATTCTGTGGATTAATCAAAGTGAAATAGTGATCCATTTAGGCAGAGGGAACCAATCACCTCCAGTTCATTACATGAGCAGGGCTTTTGTAAATTGTTCAGAACAAGGATCATGTCTTATTCACCGGATAAATTTTGTCATTATATACACCTATGTTATTTCAAGAAATATGGGTTAAATAAGAAAAACATGCGATTTGGAACTTGGCCTGAAACCCACTGAAGTCAAAGAAAATATTTCCATTAGCTCCAGTATGAGCTGGATTAGATTCAAGAGTTCCTATGAACAAAACATCCGTGATAATATAATAAAGACTGCACCATAATGTAATCACTCAGGGGAGGCAAATTAAGATACACAGGTGACCTAAACTGTTGTATTTCCGTATGCTTTCGAGCATTTGATTTTGCAACCTTAACATTTTTAACATAGCTGTATTGTCTGTGGTACTTGCAGTGTCACATTACACTACAATACAAATCAGCAGATGTCAAGCTTTTAAATTTTGTCTTTTTTTTTTTTTTTTCATTTTTAAGCAGGCAACAGATTTTCCTGCAAGTTACTGTATCTGCAGAGTTACTTTTGGGGCAATAAAAGCATAATATAAGCAAATCTCTTCAAAGTCAGATATAATTACACTTTCTATGAGATACTTTGTGGAATATTTATTTCTATTAATATTGGAATCTAAGCGTTTTGTTTATTGACAAAATGAAAGCAATGTCAAATATAGACCTACACAGGGGAATACACTGGAATTCTGGAAATGTTCAATCTAATTCAACATTTTTGCCATACATGTATTAGGAACAATCCCAAGTGCAAAAACCAATGTCTCTGATGTAAAACTGTCTTCCAAAAGTTTGAAAATCTGTCATCTTTCTCTATATACTCACTTCATTAAATAGTTTACAACTTGCAAGGGGATCACAATGCTGGAGTAACAAAATGACTGTCCTGACAGATTCAGACAATAAAACAACCAGATTGTTATATGAATGTTTTCTCAGAGACTGTTGCTGCAACACGTAATAAATACAAATATTGAAACACCTGCATGATAAACATAATACTTTTAACAGATGTTAATCCCCCCTGAATGCAACCAGTGGACTTAGATCACATAAATACAACTTGCCCCCTTCAGGTCTCCTTGGAAAATTGCAAATCACATGATTGCTTTCTGACCAACTGCAGCATGTTACATGCATGGTTGTTTTTCAGTTCTGCTCAAGTACAAACATTTTAAAAACAATCCATAAATACAGCAATAGGTATGTATGAAACTGAATCTTATCAACAAGTTATGCTAGTTGTCTGTTGTCAGCATGAATCAGTTATACCATTTTCAGAAAGGAGTGTTCCAAATGAACTGTTCCAAGTGTTTATTTATTTGTTTGTTTGTTTTCCTCAATAGCCTGGACATGGCAAATAGGGCTAAATGTTCCTCTCAACTTATAGGACTTAGCTATTCAATCTCACTACCCTCCAATAATACATATCTTCCATCAACTTCAGACAATTTAATGAATGTTCAGCATCTTTGAAAATTAGCTATTAACCCTCCACAAACACCACTCGATTTTTCATAGCCCTAGAGGAGAAGCACAGACTTAAAATCCATTGGCTCAAACTTAGGCACCTGTTTATCCACTTTGTTGGAAAAAAGCCTGAATCTACATCTGTCTTTTCATCTTCTGGATGTATTTGAATGTTTATTGGTGTAACTTAAGTTTACACAAACACTTCTGTATCCATATGGCCATAACAGTGCTACCAAAGATGACAGTATACTTTTCTGCCATAGTGAGTGGCATTATTTAGCGTTAAGCTATCTAGTCAGAAGGTTCTGACCTACTAGCATATGCATGACTGAAAATGAACAATGTCAAAAGCAGAAAATAACTGGTAAATGATTATTCATAGAAATAGAAAAAAAACATAGACTTGATTTCATGTCTGGACTCCATAGCTGCATTAACTCAGTGAAAGTCATGCAAACAGAAACAGGGGCAGAACATTGTCCAGAGATCAGCATAATAAAAAAATAATCCTTTGTCATGGAAAGACAAAAACTTGCTTTGAAAGCTGGTGGATAAACAAACGAATTTTAGTAAAAGAATTGGCATAAAAATTAACAATAACTTTTTCTATCCCCATGCACTATCTAGGGCCACGTTGGGCCTAGTACCATCCACGTTGACAGAAATGTGGGATAATCATATTATTTCAAAACAGAAGGTTCAACTGGTGAAGAATTTCCCCAGAGCAATTTATGGGTGTAGAACAGAAGAAACAAATGCAGCTGACTAGAAAGTAATGAAAGTGTTTGACAAATGGCTCCAGCGAATCTCCAGAGTTTCTCTTGGTGACAAAGGAAGACAAATTTATGTCTTAGATGCATACTGGAGAAAATAAATAAATATCATTATCAGAAATTAAGACTCTATTTATTAAGCTTAAATTGTATTCTTGATTAAATAATTACAGAGCAAAAAATGTAGTTGGCCATAATAAGAAAAAAACACCAAGATGGATTGCTTGAGTCATGTCGAGCTACAGGGAGATGCTGTTGAGTGCTTGAAGACAGAGATGGACCAAAGAAACTCTCCAAAACTTCCTATTCAGGCATGAATAAATTAATTTACTTGCTTGCAGGCAAAAAGGAGGATTTCTAACTACTTTTAATTAATTCTGCTATTAATTACTAAAAGATGAGAACAGGGAGTAGAGTAAAAACATTTCTATTGTCTATGAAGTGAAAAATTTAACTGATTCTTCCATTTTAGGATTAATAATCATCATAATAAAAACGGGAAAGAGTATAAAGATTTACATTCAAACAAACAAACAAGCTGTTTGGTTGGATACATAATGAATTAGAAGAGAAAACATTCTGAAATAACACTGATGATTTCCATTCATCAATGGAAATATCTGTGCAATGGTGTTCACCTCATTTTTAAAGGTTATTAACAAATGGGATCATTAACTTGTCCAAGTATTGCTATTTGTAGCAAAACTTTCATATGAAGGGGAGATGGCAATATTCTCTGTGTCATTAAAACACCACAGAAAGGTGATAATAAATACATAGTTAAGATAACTAAGGACAACTTCTCTTCTCCTCTTACGTGTGATAATGACAGAGAAGGATTGATGAAAGTGAAAAGTGACAAATTCAAAAGAGGGAAAGGGTTTACTTCTTTTTTCAAACCACACCTAGACCAAGGAATGGTTCTAAGCTATAGCAAGGTTCAAAAACTGTTTGTTTTCTTCTACGGTTAGTAAGAATATAAAGAATTTTGATCTATAAAGCACTTTTTTGGGGGGTGGGCAGGATTACATTTATTTTTTATTTTTTGAAGAAGAAATTTAGCATCCCTCTTTTTTCTCATCTAAGTGTAATTTGTAGTTTTTAAAACTAAAGCATGGGGCTCACTGCAGGGAGGTTAAACCTACTTTGATGCAATTTGTTCTAACCACTTAAAAAAATGATGAGACCCAGTAGTTATTTTCTCTGGCTTCAAATCTAAATTTTGGCCTGCTATAGCTATAGCAGATGCTTTCATGCTTCATCTGTGTGTCTGCAGATGACTGGTACCCTGGCTGGATTCATTGCTCTTATCAAAATACAAAGAATTGAAGAGAAATCTGATGTCTGGATGTAGATAAATCTTAATTTTGCCAGGACTGTCTCCCTTATTCATTATAATGCCACCAATTTTACCTTTGAAATTCTGGAAACATCCGAGTTCATAGCTAGGTGAAATGTTTTCTATAAGTTAATAGAAAAAATATGCATAGTAATGAAATATCTGATGATAACACCACCCAAATAGGAAGTATTTACTCTCCTTTCTCCCTTTGTCAGATTCTGGTTAGACGTTATGTCTAACCTTTCAGCCTATGCTGAGCCTGTGCCTGAGGGTCAATGGTTAGGGCTGACACCCTGGTGCTTGGGGTCACACGGGATCAGACAAGCATGCCTGTTTCCACATCTCCTCTTCATAATGGTGAAAACACCTGAGCAGACTGGGAATTACTAGTTAAGCCAAAACAAACAGGACCAAAACTCCACTCTGTGTTGGTGGAGTATGCACTGTTTGCATCTTAACTCATTTGTACAAGCTTGTTCTAACCAACCTTTGTGGCTCCCATTTTCACAAGCTGCTGAAGTAGCTCTGAGCATTCATGAACCATTCGTTCATGTTTTAAAAAACATTTTAAAACATTCATTCATGTTTTTAAAATAATGCCCTGAAGCCTTCTTTATGCAGTGCTTGCACCAGACAGGAATCATCTAGAAGAATCTCCAGCTACGGCTATTGCCAGATATTGATGGCAACTGAAAACTTCACACCTCCCAGGATACAGGTGCACTGGGGCTAGGGTGGGTCATGCTCTCCAGTGCTATTTGCCTGCATTCTCCTGCCTTACACATCTGCAGGTATCTGTTTTCTCTCATCTCATGCACAAGTGTTAATGCTCCAGGATTAGGTTTTTGTTCTGTGTTTGCAGAGGGGAATTGTGCAACGGGATATTGGTATGCAACAATATTCCTAGACAATGTTGTTTTAGTAAACTGTGATTATGGTTAACAACAAGCAAATAGTCATAACATGTTAAAAACAACTTTCATGATTTTCATTCTTAAACCCTGTTTTCACATTGTATTTATGTGCCAGGGTTTCAGCTGAATTTATGTTATTTAGGCATTTCTGAAAAGTCTACTCTTTAATGGGTTCAAATGACTAAGTTGAAAATTTAATTTCAGTAATTAAAGTGCAAGTAAGGGGAGGTGTTTCATTTAGCTTTTTGTTTGTTTGCTTTCATTTAAAGGCCTCCAGTGTTTTTGTATCTAAACAGGATAATATAAAATCATCTAGTTACAGAAGAAATGAAAAGTTGAATGATTGGTTATATTTATATGGCCTTGAAACATGTTGCAGAATTGTATTTATTACTCAAAAAAAAAAAAAAAAAATCAAAACAATAAAACATCTTATTGAGTAGACGATTATATGGCATTACAAAAATCTGCCTTCCAGAGGAATCTTTTGGCCTGCATATGTACAACACTATAAATCTTGCTAAATATTTGTTTCAGAAATTGTCCAGAAGGATGAACAGATTGATTTTCCAGACCTAAATCATTTCAACACCAAATAGTACTCTGGAGAAAACTGTGTTTTTCTTCTTGTTGTTTGCAGACACATTAAGATCACACACTGAGCAGCAACAGTTCAGCTTTCTGGTCCCTTTACTTTGATAATGACAAGACGGAAAATACACAGGCTGGAGATATTACCTAAATAAAAGCAGTTGATGAAGGAAAAAACCACTGTGACAAAATTAAGGAACTAATGAGTCCATTTTATTATTTCTGAATTTCTACCCTACAGATTTGTATGAATTTGAAAACTCAAAGAAGAAGAAAAACAAAGAGGATCTAGGACTTTTTCATAAAATAAAACAGCTTGTAAAGATTTAGAATTTTTATAGAATAAAAGAGTTTCCTACTTTTATGCAAAAGTTCAGTAAAACCTATATTTTTTATTAAACTTGTCAAACTGACAGATCAGCATTTTACAAAGGTAATTTTTTCAGCTATAAAAATTTTGATGTAAGCTATTTTTGTAAGCTATTTATAATTTAGAACCTCCATTTAATGGTGTTCTGATTAATTTCACCAAAGCATTTGCTGATCTGTTCCGAGCTTGCGGTTTCAATTTATATAGCTGTGATTTTAAAAGTGCTATAATACATATTTCTTCAACTGAAAAGAGTTGTGTGGTTTTTTGTTTTTGTTTTTTTTTTCCAAATGCTCTCAAAGGATATCCCACGTGATATACCTTCCTATTAAAGACAATACATACTTACAGCCTAGCACTTAATATTGTGCCTTTAATTCATCAGCAAAAACCTGATGCCATACTTTTCCTGTTTGCACTGCAGGCTCCCACCCTAAGCAACATGCTTGCCAAAGACGATATTCAGAGACCTCTAAGAACAGAAAGAAAAAATCTACATTACATCAGAGGTCATTAAAAAATGAAAAGTAAGGAGTGTTTTTTCTCACTTCTGTCATTCCTAACATGTATCAAAGACAATTATGTGTGTTCGTGCTCATCAGTAACATTTTACAACTGCAGTTACTAAACTCCTAAGGTCCAGAAATACTGGTTCAGTTTAGACTGTTTTTATGTAGTCTGATCAATTTTAACAAATCAGGTTTAAAATGTGGAGGCCTGACTCTGTTCTATCTCTGGCAAAGATGAGGAGTTATGCCTAGTATTTTTAAGCATGAAAACATTGCATGGCTGATATGAGACTGGACTTGGAGCCATTATCATATCTGCTAGATGAAATTCTCCTGTAAAGCTAAATGAAAAGTCCAGTTTATTAATTTTCTAGAGGTTTACATACCTTTAATGTGAGCATTCAGTTAGGGTGCTATGGAAAGAGACTAATGTCTGTTTATATATGTTAAAGTTTGGTATAAAGGAAGTTTAGTATGTAGGGAAAAAAAAGACCCATCCCTTCAGCTGGCAAGTTCTTCATCTCCCAAAAGATTTTTATTTTTCTGACAGGCTTAGGTCAAGAGAATAATAATAATAAATGCTGGAAGAAATGTGTCCTTCCAACTATGGAACCTGTAGAACAGTGAAGAGAACAGGGAACCTCTGTCATTTTCACTCTAAGCTTCTTTGGATCACAAAAAAAAAAAAAAAAAAAAAAAAAAAAAAAAAGCCTCTCATATTTAACCTCTATTCCTCTACTTCTTAGAGAGAACTGTATCGTTTAGATAGATCCTGAAAGTCATTTGGAAATGTAGGTTTCATGCATCTTAAAAAAAAATAAATAAATAAATAAAATACAACACCTATTTGTCAAAACTCTCATTTCCTATTAAGTGAAATGGAATTGTTGGTGTTACAGTGGTTTAGAGGGTTTCTCCTCTTCTAAATGAACACAACCTGCTGGATCTAGCAAATTCATTAAAAATGTGATTTTACAGGGTAGAGAGCTTAAGGAACTGCACAAACCCATCAGACTTTATGAGTTTCCAGACCAGTTTCATTCACAGGGTGCGAGTGAATATCTCCCAGTTTCCAGAGAGCCTCCCTTCACAAATAAAAAGAACAGAGATAAATTTGGAAACATGTAAAGTAATCATAAAATATAATTAAAATATAATTGTATTCTCAGTCTATTGTGGCTATCTTACTGATTAGAAGTTCATCCATCAGTAAATCCTCCGATAAATCAATCACAGGGGGTCTGATCCTAATTTCACTCTAGTTTTGAAGGATGGCAGTGAGCAAATTTTCCAATGTAATTCCAAGCAGGCTGAGGACCAGTAAACCTACATTATGAAGCGGCAAAACATGTGTCTACTTTAAACCTATGTATGATCTCTGAAGTTAATGGGGTCATTTACATATATGTTAAGTACATACAATACTTAGCAATTGCTGAATCAGCACCAGGGCTCTTTCACATGAAGGAGTTTCAAAAATGAACACAAGTAAAGTAGACAACCAAGCACAGGTTTTCTCCACTTGATATGTGCAAAATATACTTCGTGGTCAGAAAGTGAAAATAAAAACCAGGTAAATTCCATGTTACTGCACTAATATCAGACAGATGACCATAATTTTCCACTTACATCCCAGTTCACATGAGTGTTAAATATCAGTCCTGCTGGTGTTTTATGAACTTTACTCATAGCGATTACAGATGGTACTAAAACCAAGTCCATTGTTTGACTGTTCTTTACAGTCCCTTTCTTGTACATGTGGGTAGTACATCTGTAGGAAAAACATGCCAAAGTAAAAAAAAATCAGGGCCAAAAAAAAAAAAAAAAAGAGAGAGAAAACAGGTGTCTTCTTGAATATTCAAATAAAGATGGGTTATACATGCAGTGAATGCTCATGTTGCCCTCTTCAATTTTAGTCCTACACTTCTGTATAATATGAGTCTATTATCCCAAATTAAGTCTACCAACACATAGCAGCTCTCCAACCAGTGCCAGCAAAGTGACAGGTGAATGACTGCCCCAAAAACCCAGGCCATGTGCTGGTGGTCTTGATGACTGTTAACACCTTGCCTCAGTTCCTGCTAAGCATTGTGAATGGAAATGGCAATGAGACAGTTTCCCCTCCAGATCTGTTGCTGACATACACTTCATTACATACCAGCCTTTGAGGGAAATCACAGTGTACGCTCAAATAAATTCCCAGCTATATGGGAAATCTAATACGCGGGAGGTTGGCTTGTAGTTGTTGTTTCATGCTGTTTTGATATAAACTGTCTAGGGAAAGTATAACCACACTGATAAGCTTTGTGTTGGTTCAATGTTCTGCCTCCTCGGCTGTCATGTAGCTGTCTTGGTCCACCACAAAATGCTATCTGAGGCTGCCATTTTCATTTAATTGTCTTGCATTCACATGTTTCACTCCTGACTGAAAGAGACTCCTCTCTGGTAGCTCTGCCATCCCTGGGATGGGAGTTTGAGTGCAACCCAGGCACATGCTGACAGATCCCTGTCTGGTTGCAAGAAATCTCATGCCAAGACTTTTTCACAGTGAAAGTATACTTAAGAATTTAGGAATGCTTGAGTGGTTATTAAAATCCAAACCTTACAGATAAGACAATACAGACAGCCACCAGCTGAGATAAATAAATGCCAAACACAGACAGGTCCACCCAGGCATTTCTGGGTTCAAGGATTTATGCCTTCATACACGCCTATCAAGGAATGCTTTGCATTCCCAGTTGTGAAAACCATGCCTAGTTATTTGTTTGCACGTATATGGTAATAGATCTCCTCATGATGTAAACATTTGTGTTTACAAGATGGGCCTTGGACAGTAAAAATTTTTACAGTTCAGGTCTTCTGTGTCTTAAGTTATTTTAAGTTTTAAAAGTTCATGACTCTTGTTTTTTGTAGCAACTATATGAATGATTTTATCACTGTAGCAAATGTTTCCAATATTTTTTTCAAACACAAAACCACTAAGCAATCTTTGTATTTACTATGCTTTGCTTTAACACATAAATCAAAAGACAATAACAAGCCTAATGTCAAAGAAAATTTTTGACACTTCATACATTAAATAAAAGCAGCCGATAAACAGTTTAGATGAAATTATGGCTTGAAATGTAGTTCCCAAGAGGACTGTGGTTCATAAATTGTTTTTATACTGCCTCTGTCATTGTTGATTTGAGATATGCACAAGACACCCACAGTCATTACCAGTGAAACCATTATTTAACCTGCCTCTGCTCTGACTGATATTTAGACACACGGAGACTACCAACCATCTATTTATGTGAAAAATGTGTTGTTTTGTTGTCATCACATGTGTAGCATGTTGCCTTCTATTTGAAAGCTTGACACATAATAAAAAAAAAAAGGGGGGGGGGGGGAGAGGAGGAGGAAGGGGAAAGAGGGGAAGGAGAGAAAATCAGACTTTAAATTTTGGCCTTTCCTGAATCCCAGAAGATTTTCTGTAGTTACCTTGGGTGCTCAAGGCAAGGTGATTTCTGATCTGTGCAAAAGACACTTAATACTTGATTGACAATCTATTTAATCTCATTTACTCTCAAAGGTGAACCATTTCAAGCTCGTAGATTCTTCATTGCATCACAGTTTTCAAATTTCTTTAGAAAACATACTTTCTTTTTCTTTTATGCTTAATCTTTTGCTGTAGCTAAAAGGGACAACATAGCTTACTGTGTCAAACATTCCATTCTGATTATTGCCAGAATATTTATACTAACTGCAAAACTGCAAAATAAATATGCCAATATTCACTTTAAATACCAGAAACAGGGAATAGTTTGTGTGGAACTAACCATTATGGTTGGCATAGTTCAGAGCAAGATTTTCATTTCTTCCTCAGTTTTTCTGGTGGAAGAAAGTGTTTTCCAAAATACTTGAAATTACATAATATTGCACCATTCACAAGGTCTTGGTTCTTCAAAATTGCACTCTCCATGTGATCACTTACCTCTCAGAAGAATAAGATAATAACTTACTCAGCTATGCTCTTCGTTATTTCACCACTGAATACTTCAAAATAAGTTGAGAAAGAGAGCTAAGAGTTGATTCAAGTATCCACTGTAGAAATGTTCTAATAGCAATGAATTCTAAATAGAACATCCATGGACAAGTCCAGTGAAATGATAAATTTATTAAGTGTACCACTTGTTTTTTCATAGGTCAAGGTACATCTCTCTGCAAGCAAAGGTGGTAAGCTTCTCAAAGCACCCCTAATCACTATGCTAACTATGTGACAGCACATTTGCTAAAAGCTATACAAATGGAACATTGTACCTGAATGGCAACTATATGCTTTCAGCACAAACAAAACTAGTAGATTTTAAGAGAGATTTTATGCCTTCATGAGCAGCTAGTCTTTAAAGAGTATACATCCTTAGCACAAATCCTGATGATGAAGTATGTGCAGGCAGAGATCTTAAAAAAGAGCCTATATGAAAGAAAGTCTACATGGCCCAGCAGATTTCCTACTTGCTGTACTTTCAGTTCAGTATTCTAACACCTCTACACAGAGATTTTACAGCAGTGGATGATTATTTGAAAAAAAAATAATAAATAAAAAGAGGGTCTATCTGAAATAAACCATAAATATATTCCAGCTCCTCCACTTATGATATTTAGTTGCCATTGTTTTGTGAGGAATGGTACAGTTTGTTGATAGCACTATTTTTTTTTTTCTTCATGACAATTTATACTAGTAGGTGTCACTGACACTTCAGAAAAACTGTAGAAGCTAGCTGGCAGCTAGCAGGCTATATTTGTAAATTGAGCCTTTGGCTACTGTGTGCATACAGTGTTGTGGGGACAAACTGAGAAGTACAAACATATTGTGCTCCTACAAATCATGAATTTTTCAATGGTGAGATTCACAACAATAAATAGTGTACATAAGTGTAATACATGCAACCGACTTAGAAAAAAAAAATTAACCAGAATTGGAAAGCTCTTTACCTGTCCTATTTATAAGTGAAGGTTCAAATAGTCTTTTTGTTGTTATTATATTTCATTATTTTTAAATATTATGGAAAGGCTCTACTTCCAGTGTCATTAAAGCATATAATTAATTCCCTGAAAACCACAGGCTTTTCCTTTACTTTATTTTTTTTATTATTTTTTGGTTTTGTTTTTGTTTTTGAGGGAGTGAGTGTAAAGCTAATCATCCAGTGAAAGGTTTATCCTTTTATGGTATTAGGAGTTGAGCTCACCTTTGGGTTGTGTCCAAGGAAAAAATCTACAGAGAAGAAATGTATTCCTTGAGGGCCATTAAACTTGCACTAAACATTAACATTGATAGTATGTTGATCTAGCTTCTGTCCTCTTACTGCCCTCATTAAAGTGACTAACAACCTTTCCTTCATCAAATCCAGTGGCCTCTCACCCAGTCTTTTGTGCTGAAATCCCTGCTACCTTCAACACGTGGGAACAAACTCCTTAGAACTTTAAATGTGGCTTCCTTTGCTCTTCTCTCTCTTAGCCAAGTAATTCCTCTCCCCACTTCCTCTTTATTGCTGCAAAAAGAGAAATTCATTATGAGATTCAGAATGTATTCAGACAAACATCTTAGTTGTTCAGGACAGGAATTTAGCTGCCTTGTACCTAAGCCAGAGGTTCAAAAACCCTACTCCTGGGCACAACAAAAAGTCTGGAGTCACCTAAATTCATCCAGCACTAACTCTCCTGAAGAGCACAGACTTTATCCTCATGCCTGGTCTCCCCACTTGAATGCAACCAAATTTCAGAAAATAGTAACTGTTTCCCCCCCTCCCTTGCTTTCTAGATAGAGTAATTAATGATGTATTCAAGAACCAGACATTAGTCTTTCAACATTCAAGAGGCCATCAGTGTTTTATAGAAGAGTAAGAGAGATCCAAATGAAACCAATACCTCCTAGCAACTCTGTTGCCTCCCTTTCCAATGACCCTGTCTTATCCTGGACTCTCAGGTTTGGTGACACCCATCAGTACAGCATCAATATAGCAGCACAGCTCTGCACACTCTGCTCAAGACCCTGCTGTACTGAGCGCCTTTGGCAAGGACACAGCCTGTGTCAGGGTCACACTTGGCTCCTGGCTTATTTCCTTAGTGGAGGAGCAGTCTCCCTGTGCCCTGGCAGCCTTATCAACTCAGGGCTGAGACCCTCTGCCCGGTGTCAGCATCCCTGAAAACCCAGTATCACAGTGACTGACTTACTGTCAGAAGGCTGATGCCTAGCATCTCTTATGGGATGGCTTTACTCAGGGGCTTTGTGCTGCCTTGGCTGTGAGACCTCAGGCCTCCATCTCTGTAGCTTGTCATCTAGCTGTCCACACCCCTGTTACTGTACTTCATTATCTCTTTTTCTTGCTCCAGAAGCAGATTAAATGTGCACAAAAATAGGCACATTTCATCTCTACTTTCTCCCCTCTGTTTTGTTGCTTTTTTATTATTCCATTACATTCCCAGTTATTTGTTGTCCTTTGTTCTTTTATTTGTTTTTTTTTTTTGTTCTGTTATTTGTTGTTCTTTGTCCTGTATGTCTTTCTCAGACAAATTCTAGCTCCAAACTGAGGTCCAATTCCTCTGTCTTTCCTTGTGACTAACTAAACTTTCCTTCAAACCTTCTGACTTCATCTCCCTTCACAGTACATAACACCTCACACTGAAAATGTTCACAAATCATGATTTTCTGTGTTCATGGAAATGGTCACAGTTACTCTGTCTTCTAAGTTCTCAGGCCAGGGTTGTTTATATGGTATTTTCTAGGTTAAGTTTCCAACATCAGACAAAATATGCAGAGCACAACCCTGCACTGGGGTGAATCTGAACTCCTGCATATGAAAGCACCCTGCCCAGGCTTGCAGCACAGTTTCTTAGTTTCCTGAGAATAGAAAGGAAAAAAAAAAAAAAAAGAAAAAAAAAAAAGCTAGTAACACTGACAGCTCACTGCAGCTCTTGACTTGAAGGTTAAGATTCAGTTGTTAAATTTTCTTCCTTGAACACTTAAGGATTAATTATTGCCAATGGGCTAAAAAAAAATACTAGTCACAGAAGATGTATTCTAAATTGTTTTCTTTTGATGTCAGTTAATGATTTAATTTTTTCAAGGGCTTATGAGAAATATGCTGCTTATTCTCAAACAGGTATATAAAGGGACTTGTCTGTATGTAGAACACAGACAGAAAAGAGTTTTTACATAATCAAAGTACAAACATGCTTGACCTACATTTTGTGCTTCTATTTGTTCTTCGTATGTGTGATATAGTGTGACATTACCTTTATGTCTAAGATTTTATTTTATTTTATTTTATTGTTAGAAAAGCAACTGAGGAATGTAGGCACACTCACAACTAAAACAACCTCTTTTTATTCCTGACTGTTTTAACCCTCTCCTCTGAGAACAGTCCCTTGAGTGAAGGTTTATAGCCAATCACCAAAAAAAAAAAAAAAAGAAAGAAAAAAAAATAGGGGGTCCATTGCCTTCCCCTTTTAATTGTAGGGCAGGGGCCTTTAACTTTCCATGAGGTTTTACTGAGAATTTCTTCTGGGCAGAATTTCCTTGAACCTGGTAATCAAGACCACAGGATATTTGTTAATTGTCTTTGACATGCAGAATTATCTGCATTTACCCAAGCTAATAACATCACCTCAGACATACTGTTTACATTTTAAACACATGGTTTAAAATCATCTATAAATTCAATTACTATTTAAATAACACAAAGATTGACAAATACTAGAAAAGATTAAAGAAATTAAGAGAAATAGACAACTTTGTCCTTAGTTCATCCTGTTTGAATTATAATCCCTGAAAGACTAACACAATTTGGGAAATCCCTCTTGTCTATAGTTCTTCTCATACTAAGGCACAATTGCATCGACTAAAAGTCAAGTTAGAGCCTTAATTTTGAATAGGCTTGCTTCTGTGGGCTGAAGTCAATAACCTTAGTGATATGTACAAGATTTCCAGTTTTCAGAACATGAGAAAACTGAGTGTACATGTATAGTTGTATAAAATGTTAGAAAGAAAAAAAAAAAGTATGCCTTGCAGAAAAGTAGAAATTAGTAGGTGTACTGTTCTGAATCAACATATCTGAAAGTATTTATAAAACTTAAACAATTTTTTAAGTATTTATATAACTTCTACTTTGAAAGAATATCATGGTTGGTAATGAAACTAGGTAGCATTAAGTAATCTATGAAACAATTTAACACAACTTAATTTCATTTTCTCCTAATTTATCCACAAGATGAGATTTATTTAAACAATATTCATTGCTCAAAGTTACTTGATTAATATTTTCTTAAACTTCATAACTCATTTGCTTTACCCATTACCAAGCACGTTTTCAGCATGTAGCATTTAAAAAATAAAAATAAATAAAAATAATGGAAGTTAGTGTACTTAGACACCAGTCATGTACCCATGACCAAACTACATAATTTTATAAGAATAACTTATTTTTGTTAGCTAGTTTATTCTATTTGCTAAAGGCATCTATTTGACTTTCCTCTGTCTCCCTTATTCCCATCCAAATCTTATGCCATTTTACAAATTTCTAGTGGTGCACAGTTATGATTATTTCACATTTTATACTACAGTTAAGGCTTCCTAAATTATCATTAGCTTCTCTTGACATAATTTTGACATTCAGATCTAAAATGTCAATTTTAAAATCATTTTAAGATCATTTTAAGAGTTGTCTTTCATTAAATATTCTTGTTCTTTGTTAGAACACTCAGTGGAAAAGGACAGCTGTGTAGAGAGAGTGTGATGGGTCTTCCTACAGCCACAGCTTTCATCCAGAGTTAATGCAAGCTGAATTAACAGGCTTGATATTTAATTATGTAAACATCAAAGCCAATAATCATGCGGGGAAAAAAAAATGACACTGCAATAATAGCTAAACTTTGCTTATAATTATAGTGCTGCATTGGTCTACCTGGACCAATGCACCTGCTCTAAATCAAATCTGCAGAAGACAACTGTGATATCTTCCTTTCTGCAGTTATTCCTTACCTACCACACTGAGTTGTATTGTTTTATTGTGAGTGGGGACAGCTGAAAGCCAAATGAATAGATACCAAATATGTATTGAAGGTGACAGCATGGAGATGACAGGACAGTGTGAAGATCAAGATAACAGATAGTGATTGAAAAATAAAAATAAAATTAAAAAAAAAAAATAGAAGTAAAATAATGCTTTTGAGATTTTTTTTATCAGCAAGTATTGTTTGTTAGAAGTAAAATAATGCTCTTGCTGATTTTTTGTCAGCAAGTATTGTTTATTACCAAAAGTAAGCTATTTGTAGCTGGTCAGGGGTCCTGTTCATGGGTTAATCAGCCTCAGCAGGTGCTGGTGCAAGGGCTGGAGGCTCTCAAGCTCTCATGGGGACAGGTTCCCTGTCCTGGCCTTCCAGCTGCCTTTCCATCTGCAACTGATCTCTGTTCTCTGATCCTTCCTCCTGTTTTATTCCTATCAAAAGAAGGACTGTCCTGACATGTTTGCTAAGGACATTGGTAGAGCTGGCTGGTGAAGATGGTAGCAGCACCATCCTGAGAACAGGAGGGATAAGGGGAATTAGAATGAAGTCATACACTTTGCCCTCAGTCTTTCCTTCTTCCCCCTTTATTTCTTTTTTTCTCATTATGAAGATGCCTGACCTGATAGCTTTTCACTTCACTGCCTTCAGATGTCTCTGAAGTTTCTTTTGAAGCTGTAAAAATCATGCTATGAATCACAGCAGCAATGAGACACAAGCACAGGCTGACAGAACAAGAAGTCAGGCTGCCAGTTCAGTGCAGCAACATGCTCTCCAAGGTCAGTAAGGTGAATATGCTTTTCAGCAGGGTAAAATTAATGGAGCAAACCTTAAAAAATAAATGCATGGATAGCCTCTAGATCACAGTGCTTAGTGTAATAATCATCTCTCATCCCTTTTGCCTTGGAGTCTTTAGGCTTTGGTGCCCTTTACGCATCAGGTGCCTGAGCAGCAAGGTCTTCACCCCCTTTTTAGGAGCCCAGTTGTTATTGCTTTTGTTCAACCAACTTCCTGTTCAGCCATAATTCTGTAGTAGTAATAATTCTGTACTCATAATTCTGTAGAGGTAACTTTAAAAATGGCCCCAGTTCTATCTGCATCTTGAAGATTTTGTTATTTCAACACACATCTTTGAAATGCATGGGGGGGGACTGTTTTTACATACAGCAATGCATAGTTTTGCCCTGAGGGCTGTGGTCACAGTAGTTATAAATCCAGGACTGAATATCTTAAAGACAGTGGAAACGTTTTAGAGGCACTACAAGTGGCACCAGGGGAACAAGCATTTACAAAAAAGATTTCTACATGTAAAGCGAAGTTGTAAGAACACACTCCAAACCGTAACTTCCACTATCGATTAGTTCTCCTCGTTTATATCATCAAAGCTCAAGCACAAAGCAACCTGAATAAAAACAAGCAATGTGTATGTTTTACATTTGTTTTATATTCAATTAAACATCTTTGCTGCTATTTACATAGTTGAATGGCACTACATTTACACCATGCAATTTTGTGTTTTTTCTATGTAAATATTTCTTTAAAGCCAGATGTAAGTTCAAATTAGTTGTGAAAGAAACAGTAAAATTAAATAAATTTCCATTTGGGGGTGATCACAAATTACTCTAAAACTGAAGAGCAATTTTATTAAGATACAAAGTGAAAAGCAAACAATATTAAGCAAGCTGAACAAATGAGGAAAAATAACAGACAAGAATGCCTTTAAAAAGGTTTATCTTATTGCAATATATTATGAGGATTACAGGTAAATTTGAATTCAATGAGAGTTTTAATTCAAGCAGCATGAAGACACAGTTGTTTGAGATAAAAGCTTGTTGAAATTTCCACAGTGCAACTGGAAGCAGAATTTACCCCTTCTTTCTTTAATTCTAGTTAAATCATAAATGGCAATTTTATTTTTCCATCCTGTTTCCTCTTGAAATCCACTGCCAAAGTACACACTCCTTCAGAAGCCTGCCAAATTCTACATGATTTAAAAGTAAACCTTAAGAGAAAGAATGGAAAAGCACAATCACAAAACAACTAGCTCATAATCTTTCTTCACTTGTTTGTCTGACATCATGTTTCTCTCAGATGCAATGTTGTACCTAATTTAGACTTAAAAATCCTCAGTGGTAGCCATGGTTTTATTCCGTCTCTATTTTTTTTCCATCCCACAGATGATGTTATGTACAAATAACAAGAGAGCTCTTTAAAGCTGCATACTTCAAAATTCCACAGAAGTCTATTGGAACTGTAGGTGTTGAGGTACATAATCTGAGCATTAAAAAATAAAAAATAAAATAAAAAATAAAAAAATAAATTAAAAAAAAAAAAAAAAAAAAACAATTTGAGCTTTTGGGATGTAGTACATTTTCAAACCAAGCAAGCTAGATGTACAAGTCCATGTATCCCAGATTTTCAGATTTCTATTGTTTGGATAATGTTATCCACAGAATACTTATCAGTAGTCGTTTTGCAAATAGAAAGATAGATCAGCTGGTGTTCTGAAGAGATCTGTCCCGGGTCTAATGATTGTCAGCATCTCCATGAATGGTCCCAATCATAAAATATAAAATGTACATACATTTTGTACATAAAGGATGATAACAAGAACTGCAAGTATGTGGAAGAGAAAGGCCTGAATTAAAAATAATCTTGATGTAAGTGAGAAGTGATTGAGGAACAAATAGAAAGTTACTACACTTTCTGCAATACTCAACTGCACAGTAAGATGGAGAACAAGCACCTCATGTTAATTTGTTTTAGAGAAAGATTTTGTTGGATTTAGTTGTTATTATTATTAGCTGAACATTAACAAAAAACATCAAATTACCATCATAAATAAATAAATAAATAAATAATAATAAAAGATCATAGGAGATATTAATAGATGCACATGCTGCAAGAAAAGTGAGGTAAGCCTTCATTTTTACTCAACATGGGAGAGGTCTTGTTGCCCTACTGTGTCCGATTTTAGTCACTAAAAGGTGAGCTTAATTAGAGTCATCAAAACACATTAGACATTTAAGTGTAAAATTTAAATAAAATTTTTAAAAAAAGTTTTTAAAATAAATACAGTGTCAAGAAAAGAATACTAAAAATAAACATGCTAATCAAATATATAGAAGTCTGCTCTAAAGAAGAAAAGAACAACTTGCTCTCCATGTTGATGGTAGCTAGAAGATACAACAGTTTCAGTAGCAGCAGAAGAGTGTTCAGCTAAGATTCAGGAACAACTTTTGTCAGCAAGAAAGAAATACTGAAATAAATCACCTGAAAAACAAGGGAATCTTTGGAAATCTGTGAGAACACAAACACCTGCCCTGTACAGTGTTCTTGACACACCTCTGATCACACCTTGCAGCAAAAGGAGAAATATATGCCTCCTCAGATGCCATCCAGCCTCTCTGGCTTCTTTTAGTCTTTACAGTGTAAGCTGAGATGTCTAACAAATTATCTTTAATACTAAAAGTAATACTTTATTAAATTTATTAATTTTACTAATACTTTAATAATAGCTTTAGAGTCTAATATTTCTTTCTGAAAATATTTTGACTTTGTTTATTCAAAAGAATAATAGAAGGGCCATTTTGTCCTGTCAAAAGCCTAGAAAGAATATTCATACTGAAGAAAAACTAATTCCTGGTCATTTTCTGAGTATGCCACCATTCATCTAACACACTTCTTCAGCTACTTTTCAGTCCCATTATCAGGACGAATTTTGACTATGCCTTTGCACATGGTTAGGCTTTGCTCAGATGAATGTTCTTTAGCAAGGGAAGTAACTTTATTTAATTGTATTATTAAGGTAATGACTCCCGAAGGTGAAGGGTTAATAACACACACCAAATTTTACAAAAATTTCTTAAGGAAGAGATTCATCTTGGACCCACAGCCACAGAAAAGAACGACAATGATTGATCTTCTCACCACTCAGCAGCATCGGCAAAGTTACAAACATATTGTTTTTACTCCTCTTGGAGTTATTTATTGAGCAAAGGGAGGGTGGACAGCACTTCCTTTGAAGTCAAACATCTTGCTTGGATAAGGAGATATGTTGCATGAAACGAAAGTAATAAAAGGACAAAATACTTTATTAAATCTTCTTTATCACAACATTGTGTTCCAATAGCATGATCTAATTAAAGACGTATATGAACCTCTTTTCATCTGAGGATTAGTTCAGAGGCCTTCATTTATTCTGAAGCAAATACACTACTGAAAAGTTTCCAAGATTTCCAGTGATGTATTCTTTCCATTTTCTCTAATAGGTGTTGATGCTTTAACTACCTCTGCAAGATTTGTTGTGCAAAGAGGGGGAATGGCAGTTTCTGAAAGAAACAGACAAACAATTTCTTTATTATCAGAGCAGCAAGGAATATACAGGTTAGTCACTTAATATTGCAAAACTTCATAAATTGCATAGACATAACAGTAGACAGTGCTCAGAGTCTATTTCATTGCTTAGAAGTAGATAACTTCATTTCAGTCCTTTCCTTTGTGTGCAAGAGATGTCAAATCAAAAGTTTTAAAGATACTTTGGTCCAAAAACCTTTAAGAAATTTGGCATCCTATGCAATTCCTTTAAGATCAGTCTGACTTCCAGGTAATGAGAGTAGAGGGTGCTGATAATTTTCCTTAGGTGCTGCTAGAAGGAAAAAAAAAAATGTGGGACAAAGCTATTACCTTTATCCTGAACCACCCCAATAACTTTGTCTCTGATACTTGCAGTTGGCTTAATCCAGGAACAATATTTGCATTCAAAAAGATCTTGTTTTACTTACAAAATATTTTTCAACAAATTTTGTTTCTATTTCCTGGTAAATGTGGTTTTCAGTATAAAACAAACAGATAAATCTGATATTTCACATTCAGTAAGAGTTAACCATATAAACACTATAAATTTTTTTGTTTGTGTGTACTCTATTTCAAATCTGTAATAGCAAGGATTGGATGGCAAATAATTCCAGCCATTCTACCCACTGTCTACATCTCAGTAACTTTTGTGCAATGAAACTGTAAACTTGCATCAGGAATATGAATGCCCCTATATATAGGGGCCCCTATATATAGGGGCCCCTATTTATATGCCCCTATAAATATGAAATTAAAAATCAGGCAAAATACTATGTATGTATTTTGAAGTGACAGAATTGAAGTGTTTTTGTAAAATTTTTGTATTGCTGAGTTTCATTGACCTAGACCTAAAGGAGATTGTTACTTATCTAGAAACAAACATTTAATAAAAGGGGTGTCTCTTTTCTTCATTTCTTTTGCTACTAGATTATGCTCTTTCACACAAAGGTTTTTTGGCTTAACCTGCACTCACTTTTTGGTTCTTCTGCATTCAACAGTCATCCCAATATGTGTGTATGAAGATTCTTAATTGAGAAAAGTAATTTGAGTGTAATTTTTTAATTATGCTTACAAGTATGCTTCTTGTAGCCCTTACCAACTTCCATCAACCCTGTAATAAGTTCTTTACTCTTTGTAATCATGTATGAAATGACTGTAAGCAAAAATCAAACAAAAACAAAACCAAAAAAAAAAAAAAACTTGACACATACATGTGCTTTTGTTCTTATTGATATTAAATATTCAAGACCTTTGTTCCTCCCCCTAAGCCCTCTCAGAGGATGGCTGAGATGAGGATGAGAGGATGACTGTACATTGTACTCCTTATAGTCAAACAGAGCTCAAATTTGACAAACTTAGGACCTCATCCAAGACCATCTGTTTTATCAGGCCTTTAATCAACCCTTCTTAAGCCATTGTTTTAAAAGAGAGAATAGGGATGCATTATTAACTTCTGTAGTCTGGAGGGGGAGAGAAAAACATTTTCCTCTTCAAGTGATATAATATACCCATGTGCTAAACCAACTGAAGCTATTACAAACAGTTTTTAAATACTGTATATTAAATACTGTATATTATTGTATATTACCTACAGAATGTGTAAAGCAAAGTAACTTTGAAAAAAAAAAAACAGATGAAATGTACTATTAAAGTCAAAGGAGGAGATACATTTGGGGGGACAAGGAGCTCGATATTTGTATTTCAAAATTTTTTTCAACTAATGAAAATTCAGGCTACGTGTTAAACTTTTGGGGAAAATGAACTTCAAATAATATATGCTTTAGACTAAGAAAGGAGACAATTTTAGAAAAAAAAAAAAAGTATGAGCAGACTGGAACTTCTATTGTACTTAATTTTAAATGTTTTTGGTAACTTGAAATAATAAAGACCATCAATATTTAGATTAATACTGAAATGAACTGGCATGTTTAGTTGACCATAACAGAAAGTCACAGCAGTAGCAATTCCACATCATTAGCTCCTAAGCAGGTAAAATTCCAGCAAGTCACAGTAAGAACTGGAAGATCATTGTTCCAAAAAGTGAAATCCCTGCCATCTCTGACAAGCAGCTAGAAACTTCAGTATCTTTTGTTTAGATACAGAATCATATCTTTTATCCACATTTAAGTTAATTTTTTTTCCTTTTATTTTGTGTCCCAAAACTGTTTCAACACAACTGGACATGAAGCAAAGCTATAGAAGAATGGCAAAATATTTTGTGTATGTGAAAAAGGAAAGAAACTGTCCCAGTCCTAGATGAGGACATAACAGAAGACACACAAGTGGCAACAGATGGCCTTGAGCTAAGATTAATGTTCAAAAATAGACCAAGAAGACAATAGCAACATCTACAACAGACCAGGGTAATTCAGACAATGATTAAAGCTGAAGAAAAGGAAATAACCAATGTTGTTAGTTCTTGGTACATTGGCATTGGGTCTTCATTGGGTGCTCAAGAGGCCAAGTTCATAGCTAGGGTAAGAGAGGTAAACATAGGAATGTGCATATGTCCCTATGTAGTCAGTTTTCTACACGTACTTGGAACATCCTATATATGGCAAAAATGGGAAATCTGTATATGTGCAAATACATCATATTACTAAAATCTGAAGGAGAGGAGGCTTTTTCATCAGGCAACTTGAAAAAGACAATGTGGTTTCTCCAAGATAATAAAGTATTTTAAAGGAAATATTTCCCCTCAACAAACTAAGCAGTATTCATTTCTCTTTCAATGAAGGGATGAAAGATCAGCTTCCCTAGAAACAGGTTCATCCTATAGTACTCCACAGACCTACATGTTTTTTTATTTTCCTCTCTCCTTGCTGTTTCTCCAGACCAAAGATGATGGTCATTTTGGCACTACCAACATTTCATATTTCCTTCACTATTGCTTGGATGATCCTCTTCCAAGGAACCAGTAGCAAGGACAGTGAAAATGTACAGCAGCTCCACAGCTTTTAGCAAAGCAAGAAGAAAAGAGCTCTGAATCACCAGGGGGGTCCCATTCTAATGCTTCGGTGTAAGTCATCTTCTGGGTATCAGTGGCTGTTGGAAGAGGTTCACAATGCCTAAGAAATTGAGTAGAAAAGGCAAGACCCTTTGTATTCTTTTCTTTTGGACAAACAGAATACTTCTATAGAAATACAAGTGTAATTTAGAACATCCTTTACAGAAAATGAATAAATAAATAAATAAATGGTCTTATTACAAACAATGTCTCTTCCCACTCTAAAACCAGCCTTCATATTAAAAAATGAGTTTTTTCTTCACTGAGATTTTCCTTTTTTAAATTGTTGTTTCCTGCATCATTTATTGCGTTCTTTGATCTTGGACTATACCTTTAAATCTATGTCATCTTTCTTAGGCTGTTTAGATAAATGTAGCCTAATAATTTTGCAGTTTTATCTTTAGTAATACAGATAACTATCAAACATTGTTTGCTGTTCAGTTGTGAACAACCACAAGATACTATTTTTAAACCTTCATAAAAGCCAAAAAAAAATAGCTGAAATCATGAAATCACTTAAAGTACTAGTAGTTATCACTGTAATTTTGAAGAAAACATATAATCTCATGCAAGCCATTTCTCATGTTTTGTTAATTAAAAAAAAAAAAAAAAAAAGATATCAAAGAAAATATCTTTACTCCATAAGGTCTCAGCTATTCAAAAATTCTGTATTTCTTCGCATTAAAATCTCTGACTATATTAGTCAGACTTTTAGTGACAAATTATGTCCCTCCAGCATTTATATGTATTACTTCTAAAGACATTCTGAGTTGTAGATCTCTTTGCAGACAGTAAAAAAAATCTGAGTAAAAGAACTAACATAGAGCAAGGTAATTTTAAAGTAATGAACTATTAGCAGAATTTAATACTTAATGTTACAGAAAAAAATTTAAGGAGGTTATCAGGAAGCTACTGAGTAAAAATGTAGCACCAGTAGACATATTTCCACAGACTTCTAAAAAGACAGAATTTCACACCGAGAGGAAGTGTTGGTGGCTTTACCACCTAAGATTTTCTGACACCAATGTGCATAATGAATGTTAAGAATTCAAAAAGAAAACTGAAGCAATGCTTAGGTACTAGATTATAGTTTGGAAGATTTTGTTGAATGTCATTTCCACAGATTCAGTGCTTTACATTGAAAATTTATATTCACTATACTCTTCAATATATTAAAAAGAACTGAACGGGACACAGAAAAACAGTTAATTATCAATTACAATCTTTTGTTCTGAACTTTTTTCATAATAGCTCCTGTAAATGTACATATTCAGTAAGTTTAATTTAAACAAGTTTAAGTTCACATTTTCCCTATTTCCCCTAATCATTCTTTCTATTGCAAGTGCATATCAAAAATATTGTGCAAATAGTTAAGAGATCAACTCTTCTAGTAATTCTTTCTTTTAATAGGGCCTATCAAGTTTGATATATATTGTCTCAGGTGACAACCAAGAATATAGCTACTGTGGAAAATTAAGATATATTTAGAGCGCATGAGTGACTCTACTTAGATGTATGTACCCTCCCTGACAGTGCTTGTGAAGACCCTTATATGTTATCTAACCCTTTACTAAATAACAACTAGCAAATTGAGCTGACAATAATTACTCTTATATTTCTTTTACTGTGAAGGAAATGTTCTGCTGCAGTAAATTTCTTTTCTACAAACAGTAAGGTAAGATAAAATATGAATGTTTTATGTGAATACTACATTCCTGACACTGTATGAGCAATTTTCTTATGTTGTAAGAATTGAAGAACTAGTCCAATTTAAACACCTGCATTTACCTCAAATATAACCTTCATTTGAACTGAATGATAAGATTGTTTCCTATAGGTTCTAAGATAAAATAAACTGTTTAAATCAGCAGCTGGATAAGTGGCAGAAGTATGAGCCAAGTGAAGACAGAGGAAGAAATGTCTCTCAGAAGAGTTTGCCCTGATCAATATGCTCAAGTTCACCTAATAAAGCTACCTAGTAATCACTCAGAAATGAGTGGGAGAAAGTAGGAACAGGTAGGAACCACAGCTGATAAAACTAAGTGAGATCACCAAGAATGTGAAGGAGCACTAGACTCTGTGCAATCTCTGTTCTTTAGGGTTTTCATGATCCAACAGAACAAAGCCCTGAGCAACCTGATCTGACCCCTCAGCTTACCTTGCTCTGAGACAGAGTTTGCCCTCCAAAAGTTTCTTTAGCTTTAAATATTCAGCAATTCCATGGCTGAAGATAATCAAAGGCATCTCAGATTTAGAATGATCATCAAGAAGTTTCAAGTTGTTTCTGACAATTTTGAAATGAAGTGTTTGTACCATTCACTTACATGGAAAGTTGTGAGACCGATCAGCTGTTTCACAGATTTTCCAACTCCTGCCAGTTCTCTTGTCTGTGTGAGACTAGAAAGCTCTGGGGGAAAAAAAAAAAAAAAAAATCCTTCCAAGTATGTGTCTGCCTGTCCATCCGTTGGTGTACTATGACCTAGCACTCATCAATCTTTACTTTTTGAACCATGGTAAGACAATGAAGTTCCCATTTTTAAACTATAAACTGGCTTTACAGGAAAGCTGTTTGGTTTTGGGGTGGAGAATAAATAAGGGATGAGAGAGACCAGTTAGCAATTCACTTTTTATTTTTGCTATAGATAAATATTTAGTGATAAAAGCAGGTACCTCATAATGAAAAAAATCTCAAAGACAAAATTCTTTAGATCTATCAATTTGTAATGAAGTGGTTATCTCAGTTCATCTTCAGCTTTTTGATTAGCATTGTGTTATACTATTTACATGCCTGCATACAAGACTGCATCAAAATTATTGGTATGTTTTTCATATCAATAGATGAAAAAAGGAGTAAATAGATATATATATTTTTAGTTAACACTACATGGATTTTGAATTTTGTTCAACCTTCATGGAAGTTAAAGAATGTTGCTTTAACATCTTTTGAGGAAGCTCACTAAAATAAAATAAAATAAAATAAAATAAAATAAAATAAAATAAAATAAAATAAAATAAAATCAGATAAAGCAGATGACAGCGGACATATCCCATGATAAACATATATATGGACCTATTATTGTCTACTTGTACATTCATACACAAATACTTTCCAAATGATGGTTTATTCATCATTTTCTCAAAATCACAATTATATCCCTGTGTCTTACCTAACCTATCCTTACTTTGATAAAAGGTAATAGGTTGGTCTGAGAAGCAGACTAGGCTTTCAGTTAAGGCTTGAATAAAAAAGAGCAAAATTTTCAAAAAGCCCATAGTGAATCAGAAATCTACTCTACCCTGAGAGTCAATGGGGCTTGAGTGCCCAACACTCTAAAGATATACTGAGAACTTGCCTCTATCCTTGATTAGACATACAGGAAGGCAAAAGGACTACCAGCCAAAATTATCCTCCTGCCTTTCAGTTTTGCTTTTGCCCTAACTCTGTATCTAGGCTCTTTACATACATACACACTCATATAAAAATGAAGTATATGTTTGAATAGACACAGTTTCTTCACTCACACTGAAATACCACTGTGGTTATTTGACAGTTTTCAGGAAAACCACATATATCTGGTGCCCACGTACCAATTAATGTATTTGCCTGTCCTTCCAATGTTGCTGATTGTTCCTTGGGCTTAACCTTAGACAGTGACTTAGTTAAACGCTATATTGAATTTCACCATTTCCATTTGAACTACCTTTCTGGTAGTTCGCTGAAGGGTTTATAGTTATCATGAGTGACCAAAGTACTTGGATGTGTGTACTTAGGTCAATGTATAGGCCTATACATGTGGGATGGGGGAGTGAAATCTTTTAAAATAAAACAGCTGCACAAGAAATGGTCAAGCCATTGAAGGCAATATGATAGCTGCTATTAAATCCCACTTTGAGAAGCTTCCTTTAGCTTTGATGATTTTTTTCATCTCAAAAGTTGCTATCAATTTTTCAGTGACCTCAACTCAACCTCACAAAATCAACCTAGCTTCTAGTCTGTTCACATTTTCCTTATGTGGTGACAATAATAATAAAATAAAAATAGTAAATTACCCCAAAAATGAATATGACCAAAAAAAAAAAAAAAAAAAAAAAGGATGATTTTGGTTTAGAAAATGAATTTTATTTTGTTTTTGCAAGACCATTACCCTGAGTCAGCTCAGATCAGGATCTCTTTTGTCTAATGTTCAGGGAGGTTTGGATACACAGTTTGAGACTTCACCTTTAATTGTAACCAAATGCCCTGTCTTACAAGCAACTGAGGGTTACCATAAAGGTGTTCTCAGCTTTTCAGGAGCTGTTGCTGTGCTTGGAATAAAAATTATTTATCCAGTGCCTGCTCAATACAAAGTCTGAATAACTCTTATTCTCTATCTATGTTAATAGTGTCTTTATTAAATATCCTTGCAATTTTGGTCTCAAATATTCCCATTCAGGTAGGAAATGAAGGCATAAAAGCCATGGTCTCTGTATCACCTAGAGCTGCACTGCCTACATGAGAGTGGGACCCAGCAGCACAAGTTACACACTGAGCATCTTTTTCTCAGTGCATATGAGGCATCCTGCAATGAGATCAACAGAATCCCTATGTCAAAGAGAAGATTTCTTGTGGACCTCATGCTGAACACATCTTAAAATATTACCCCTCCTCAAGACTTAAGTGACTTGGCCAGTATAGAGCTCCTATATTTCAGCCTGGGAAATCTGTGCAGCGTATGTGCACTCCACCCCACACTTCAGGAAGCAACACGTCCTGCTGCACATGCAACATTTCATTGCTCTGCATATTCACAGTAAATCTGACTTACAGAGCCTTTACTGTGTATGTTCCCAATGACTGGGCAGCACATGGGCAGTAGGTCCATTAGACAATCCCCAGAAGTGTCAGTCTTACTGTGCAGGCATGCAGTGACTTTGTCACATGTGCATAATAAATATGATGCTCTCCGAAAGTGTTGGGCTGACTATGAGAGTTCATGCAGTCTTGTGGTTACCACCAGGCTGTGTACAACCTGCTCATAGAGCAGCCAGGGCAGAGCATCTGACCTGCCACAGAAAGCAAACAGCTTGAAATCTTAACAAATGTATAAATTATTCAACAGCTGCCTAAACAATGTTTCTGGGCTGAAAAAAAAAAAAAAAAAAAAAAAAAAAAAAAAAAGAGAGAGAGAATATGTTCAGTAAATCCAGCTGTTTAGTAGTCTTAAATCAGCAGTTTATGAAGGTGCCTCTGAAGTTCATGGTCTTCTCTTGAACATTGGCACCTGCACCTCTATACTCACACTGGGATAAGTGACCTTCTACCTCCATCTGCATGTTCCAAACCCCACCTCAGGTAAAGAAGGAGCCAGTTTCTTTCATAGCCTGGGTGATATTTCTAAACAAAAAAAAAAAAAAAAAAAAAAAGTTTACTTTTTGTAAAGTCAGTGGAAGGACTTTAAAATATACTCAAATCAATAGCTACAGCAGTTGGCCAGAAATGTGAATACTTATAAACTAAGAATGACATCTAGGTTGATAAGTGCATGGAATACCTGTCTTGAGGATTTATGCACCTCTGTTTTGGCTCGCCCAGAATTGACACAGCCTCTCAAAATTACAGCAAATGTCTGGAGCAGAACTGGGGCATTCGAAGCTACTAATTTTGCTGTCACATCATAAATGCTGTAGGTGACATTTGATTTCTTAGCCAAGACTATCAGCACGGGCTGAGTGAGAGGGATGGTCTCGGAAGTGCTCTGCTTTCCAGCCTGCTCTGCTCTTCACAAAGTCACACAGCCCTCAGCACCACATGCAGTAACATGCAGCATTGAGTATTAGGTTAGATCTGATGGAGAAAAACAGGAAGTCAGCTTCCCATGTGAAGCTTGTGAGTTCACTTTTCTCATAGCTGGTTCACTTTCTTCTGATGGGATGTCACCCTATACTCCTTGGTACACACCAGAAAAGTTCTGTCTCTCCCACAGACTAACCTTCTCATGGTTACAGAAATCAGCATGCCAGGTGAAGGCTTGGGTTTGCCTGCCAGACCGCCTCTTCCAGAGCTATGGTTGCTGTTTTTCCATGCAGTGTCCAGCTGTTGAACATCCTGATGAGATATTGCACCACTCCACAGGAAACCAGCAAAGATAGTGGAGGGCACCTAGGCGGTACGGCTGTTTGGTGGGGAGACCGGCTACTGCTTAACGTTCCTCACATACCCACATCTCCCTGCTCACCTATGTTTTACTTCATATGGAAAAATGTTAATAAAAAAAGCAGAACCACTGTCCACCAAGATGAGGCAGCCACAAGCAAAGTTAGATGTTACACACAGTTACAGCTATATTAAAGTGTCAAGAAAATAACAAGACCATTATTGAAATGTTTTCATATTTTATTTAATTTTAATTTTATTATATTTTTTTATTTTTGTTATTAAACAAAATATTACAGAAATGTCATCCCCAATTTTATCATAGTGCTATGAATTTTGCATTACATGTATGCTCTTGACAAATATTCTTGCAAGTACAATGTAATTCCGCAACCTTTTTACAAAATCTTCAGAAGAGACAAAAAGAAGTGAACTACCTTGGGGCCAGATTCTGTTCTCAAATGCATTTTGCCTCCTACTGACTTTGGTGGGGGTTTAGATTAAGGATAAAACAAAATGCCTAAGCGTTCAGATTAACTATATTAGTTTGTGAGGTACTGACAAGTTTCTAGGGAGTGTCATTCTGATTTTTATGACAACTTTTTCTCTGAAGGTCTTCAGTAGGAAGACATCTTAAATGAGCACTTGTTTTGGTAGCCTTGCAAACCCTCTGAGCCACCATCAGCAGCAGTGATTCTTCAGTGATCCAAGGACTAGAGAGTTGAACCACTGGGACTGCAGAGGAGAATCACAAAAGGGGTAATAGTGGTGACCTTGCGATTTCATCACAGCTCCCAGTTTCAGGGATCAAAAAACAGAAGTCTGTGTGTGGTTCTCAAGTTGGGAATGGTCTTTAGTGTCCACAAAGAGTTGTAGGTGACTACATTCATGCAGCCATAGGACTGACTTAACTTACAGCAAGGGCCAGTCAGATTTTGAATAGGAAATATTAAGTGTCTGCTGCTCAGCTGGAACACGTACAATTATACAGAATACATAGAACAGTGTCTCAGTGCTCTGGGGCATGCACAGACATAAGCAGGCTTATACTCTGCACTTACACTGGGCACTTACCATGTCAGGAGTCTTTCAGCTATTCAATCACTTTCCCATACTTCTTCCAGTTTTTGCAGTATGTCCTCCTCTCATGCTTCAGATCTTTTCATCCTCTTGACCTTTCCCTATAATATTTTTACATGTCCTTTCTTTAGTCTGCTTTTCTTTCTCTGACCTTTTCCCTCTCTATTCTTACTTCCAAATCCAGTTTTTGATTTAGCTTCTTTCTCGGACTCTCTATTCAAAGTCTGTAATGTTACCCCCACTATCGAGTGCATCCCTTTTTCCTGCTTTTTTTAGGTTACTATTTCAATATAAGTTTGTTTTTCCTCAACATTCTTAAAATCTCTCTTCTGTATATTTTATATATTTTTCATATTCCTTTACTTTCTAAATCATTACACCCTGGTCAGTTCCAAATGTAACCTTCTTCTCTGCTGTTATAGTATCTATTTGCATGATGCTCTCACTCACAACTTGCTCTACTTCTCCATCCCTTCAGTTCTTAAAGGAAATGGCATACCATGATAAATCTCCATACAAAACTTCAAAGTTGCTACCCAATCCTCTGCAGTTTTCTTCATAACCCATCCCATCAGGAAAAATGTATCTGTTGCCTACATCTTCTCACCAGCTGGTAGACAAGAACTCACATTGCTTAAGAGAGCTAAGGCAAAAGCAGTTTTGGTTCTTTAAATTCATTGGGGTTCCATACATTCTCTATCTACAGCAGAAGGCTTTTGGTTATCACAGGTATTCTCCATTAGAAATGTCTTCATTCTGGAATAATCATTCTATTACATTATCAACGCTAGGTATGGAACAGGGTAATATCAATATTGTTCTTGAAGAACAAGTCTGCTTAGAAGACATGATCTATGAGCACATTCCAAGACTACAGTTCTTCAGCTGCATATATTTCCACTGAGGATAGGAAAAATACCTGCTCATCTGCTTAGAATTTTGAAGCCAATCCTTCAAAGTCAGGTAAAGTGTTGTTTCTTATCCTTCAGCCTACCTACTGCTGAAAACAGGGCATGAATCAATGGAAATGTTGCAAGAACTCAGATAGCTGACACCATCCAGATAGATTCCTGTTTTTAACATGTTAGGAAAAAATAAAAAAAATAAATAACAATAAATAAATAAAAAGAAATAGATCAGATGTATTTGATGGTCTCGAACAAAACCATTTAAAAGCATGTATTACTGTGAAAATTGTTTATTTACCTATACCACTTTCAACCACAAAACTGGTTCCTCCTATGCTGCTTTTTTTTTTTATTTTATTTTCTGATATTAGAGAATCACTTTCGACTTCCCTACATCTCCTTTCAAACTAGCAATAAGAACACAAGTTACTCATCTTTCCTAGACTTCTTGCAATCTGGCAAGAAATTCTTGGACATTCTGAAAGTAAACCCTTGCTCCTTGCACTACCATCAGTTGATCTTTTTCTCTAAGAGGCCACTTCAGCAATCTCTTTGCTTCTTTCAGATCAAAGCCTGATCAAGAACACAAATCCACAGTCCTTTCCACAAAGAATGACTAGAATTTTTTGCACTTAGACTGCTTTTTAGAAACACAAGAAGTCTTTCCCATACAGAAGATATACTTGTTTACAGAGAATTGTGAATTTGGGGGGGGTTTTATGCCACCTAAAAACATGAAGATGAGCAATGTAAACACCTGTGTTGGTACTTTTCTTCCTCTGCTATATAGAATTTTAAAGTTTAATTAGATGATAATTTCACAGTGACCATAAGGATATGTTTTGTATCTACAGATACAAATATGAATAACTGCAGAAGTTGCTCCTAGTATGATGACTAAGTAAATGCTAGACGATATATCAAGGAAGCAGTTGATTATTTGCAGATCAAAAATTGGTCTTGAGTAACAAATAACAGTTTTCCACTTCTAAATGGCTATCTTCTCTTCTCTTCTCTTCTCTTCTCTTCTCTTCTCTTCTCTTCTCTTCTCTTCTCTTCTCTTCTCTTCTCTTCTCTTCTCTTCTCTTCTCTTCTCTTCTCTTCTCTTCTCTTCTCTTCTCTTCTCTTCTCTTCTCTTCTCTTCTCTTCTCTTCTCTTCTCTTCTCTTCCCTTCCCTTCCCTTCCCTTCCCTTCCCTTCCCTTCCCTTCCCTTCCCTTCCCTTCCCTTCCCTTCCCTTCCCTTCCCTTCCCTTCCCTTCCCTTCCCTTCCCTTCCCTTCCCTTCCCTTCCCTTCCCTTCCCTTCCCTTCCCTTCCCTTCCCTTCCCTTCCCTTTCTTTCCCTTCCCTTCCCTTCCCTTCCCTTCCCTTCCCTTCCCTTCCCTTCCCTTCCCTTCCCTTCCCTTCCCTTCCCTTCCCTTCCCTTCCCTTCCCTTCCCTTCCCTTCCCTTCCCTTCCCTTCCCTTCCCTTCCCTTCCCTTCCCTTCCCTTCCCTTCCCTTCCCTTCCCTTCCCTTCCCTTCCCTTCCCTTCCCTTCCCTTCCCTTCCCTTCCCTTCCCTTCCCTTCCCTTCCCTTCCCTTCCCTTCCCTTCCCTTCCCTTCCCTTCCCTTCCCTTCTCTTCTCTTCTCTTCTCTTCTCTTCTCTTCTCTTCTCTTCTCTTCTCTTCTCTTCTCTTCTCTTCTCTTCTCTTCTCTTCTCTTCTCTTCTCTTCTCTTCTCTTCTCTTCTCTTCTCTTCTCTTTTCATGCAATAGCAGACAGATTCTGCATGGGGAATAAGAGGATCATAAGATCTGTGGATGGATGGGTAGAGGCTAGTGTTAGCTTGGGCTGCATACCTGGGTCTCCTTTTGTTCGCTGGCAGAATTTCTCAGGGCAAGTCCTTAAGCAGAGATGAAGACTGAACTCAGTGGTAGAGGCTTTGTTTAACATGCTGCTGCATTGAGTCCACCAAACAGACTTCAGATAAGTTGGTAGGGACTTGGACTAGCAACACAGAAATGAAAAGCTTCATTCTCTATTCATGGTCTCTTAAACTATTAACTCCCACTTGAATTGCTCCACTAGATTCTCACTGTAAGGTCTTCAGCCTTTCTTTTGTTCTTTTCTCTTCACTTTATCCTGTTGATTGTGCAGGAGAGCATTCTAGACGTGTAGAATTTCAAGCTGAAAAGTCCCTTCTACTGGAAATTTAAATAGATTTGACGCTATGAAAATATCTTACAGCATGCACGTGTTGCATGTTACAAGGGAGTGCAGTTTCTGCCTGAGTCCAAGCTATTAATAATGATTTGTATGGAGACTAAGTAACAGAAAAAAATATTTAGGAAAAGATTTCTTAGTTCCTATAAGATTGATTCTTTGGTAGGCAACTTTCTTAGTTTATGAAGTAATTTAGAAAGTGCTGTGTTGTAAATTACAAAGTACAGTACATAGCACTCAGGCTAAGGGCAGTTTTGTTATTATGACTGCCTGAGATCTGATAAACTATTATATCTGCCTTTATAAACACTTTATTAAATATCACACTATCGCAAACCCAAGAATGTTGTATAAAAGCAACTTGAGCAATTCAACATCCACTTTTTGTCATAAAAAAAAAAAAGAAATATTCTCTTGATTAGTTTCTATAAAGCATAATAACTGTAAAATAAACAAGATAATCCTTATGTAAACAGCACAGGGTACGTGGAGCACAGAAATGGATAGAGGCACAAAGAACATTCTTGGCTTTAAAACTTGAAAGCAAATTTCCTCTTCATTTAATCTAGTTTTAATTGCAGTATTTTTAAGTCACTGGAAAAAAAATAAAAATAAAAAAACTTTCCTAGTTTGTGGATATGTTTTGTTTTGTTTTGTTTTGTTTTGTGTTTTTTTAACTGCATCTCTCCTCCAAGGAAGCATCCCCTGGACAGCAATGAATCTTTGTGTTCATGAGTTGCTTCAGATATACCCCTAGATATCAACTGCCTGGCAACTATTGTTCTGTTCTTCATATATCAAAGAAACAAGATTTGTCTTGCCTGCACCCAGAGTAAATATCTAACCTAGGGTTCACTGGCAACATGCCTTACTCCATATTAGAAAAGCAACAAGTGTTTCATGGCTATAACCATAGGAAATACAGACTTGTCTGATAATCAGCTCTTTGCCGTCTTCAAACATTTCCTTCATGTCAGACATAATGAATGGATTTTATTTTCTTTTTTCTCATTATTTTAATCCCCAATTTTGAAGGCTTGTGGTGGTTTTACCGTGCTGGGCAGCTAAACCCCACAACCGCTCTCTCACTCCCCCTCCTTTAGATGAGGAGGGGGAGAAGTAAAGCAAAGAACAACTCACGGGTTGAGATAAGGATAATTTAATTAAAGGGAAATAATTATAATAATTAAATAAAGATTACCATGAACTAAACAATTTAACTAAGGGGAAGTAAAAGGGAAAAGGGGAAAAAGGGAGGAAAACAAACAAACAAAATAAATGAAAGCTATATGGAAGTGCAGAGGAAAGAAATTACTCTCTACTTCCCACAAATGAGCGATGATTGACCACGTCCTTGAAGCAAGGCCTCAACGCACGCAGCCGGTGTTCGAGAGGAGGACCGACGTCTTCTCAACGAGAGCCCACCCCTCCCCTCTTCTTCCTGTTTCCACCTTTTATTGCTGAGTGTGACACCACATGGTATGGAATATCCCTTTGATTGGTTTAGGTCAGCTGCCCTAGTGATGTTTCTCTCCTCACTTTTTGCCCACCCTCTAGGAGGGTTAGAGAAAGGCCCAATGCTGTGCCACTGCTGCTCAGCAGTAGACACGACACTGGTGTGATAACACTGCTGTTCCAGCTACAAGTACAGAGTACGGCACTGAATGGGCTGCTGCCGGGAAAGTTAACATTCCAGCCAGACCCAGTACAAGGCTGTACATTCCCATACTTGACATTCCCACAGTGACCAACGTCTACAACACTGTGCAAATGTTACATAGTGAAACTTCATGTGGCCAGCTGAGATGCAGAGACACCTGCCTCTGCAGAGACCATCATTGTGGATGCCAAAGAGAGCAGTATCAGACCATTTTCAAAAACTAGATAGTTCTCAAATATTACTAATTTTGCCAGATCCTAATGTCTCTTTTGAACTAGAACACTGACTAAGGTGGTTATGTAAATACTGAAAGGAAATTATTAAATCCTCTGGGGTTCTATTTTTTTCCAAATTCTCATATAAGCATACACTTGTGTGTGTTAATCAACTTATAAAACATGTTTAACTCCTATAATAGAAATATAAGACATAAACAATGTTAGAATTTAAAGTCCTGTTTTGATCTTATTTATAACCTCATAGCATCCATCCTACAGATAGCAGATTCTCTGTTGACAGCAACCATGGGAATGTGTAGTAGCAATCAGTATTTAAAATGGTTGGAGTCCAGGCTAAAGACTGGGGTGCACTGAAAATTCCCCAATGTTTTTAATGGAAGAGGGTGAGGGAGGAAAGGACAGTTAGCTTATTTTCCAATATCTGGTATAGAAACACTAGAAATTCTAAAAGAGTCAGGAAAGAAAGAATCTTATTTAAAATTATTCTTTCAAAATAGTGACATAATTCTGGACTAATATTTAAATCATTAGATCATAATTGCTGATTTCATAGATTTTCATAGGTTAAGGGAAGAAAAAGAAAAAAAGGAAAAAAAAAAAAAACTACCGTGCAGTTTCATATTATATTACTCATTTGAGCACTTCCAAAAATAAGCAATTATGGTTCCTGTGATCTTGAAGATATGCAATATATAACTACAGTCACCATTTAATTATGAATGTTACTGATTTTATGAGAAAACAGAAAAGTGTATGAGGGTCTTTCTTTACTATTTGCTGTTAGGCTACCTCTGGTGATTCCCACTTTGTCATGGCACATGAAGGGTAGAGGTTATTGTAGAAAAAAATGTCAGAAATGTCAGAAAACAATCATTGAAAAGGCCTGTGCCAGTCAAGCCTGGGGTGTTCCAGCCTACTGGAAGATAACCTATCTCCAGACTCTTACCCATAGTCTAAAGAAGGAAGCAATCCTTCCCCATACAGAAAAGTATTTGAGCATATTATACCTACTCTTTTACAGAAGCTGGATAAGCATCAAGGTTTTTCACTTATACTAATGCCATCTTTCATCTAATTTACCATTTATACACCATTTCTGAAACCCCCAAATTTAACCTGTGGCAGATTTATGAGGAGTCAGAGTGAGAAAATAAATTTAACTTCCATTATTAACTGCTAGGTAGCACTGTACACACTCCTATGGCACATTATGCTTTCTTAGTCATGCACCACCTCAACATAGATTAGGTCAGTGTCCTCCCAGGGTTTATCTTCCTGTTTTTTGTTATTATTATTCCTTTATCAGGAGGGTGTATGCAACATTTGCCACATTTATACATTGATATATATTTTTAGAGATAGACCAACAGGCAAGAGCAACAAAATGTCTTGCGGATGTACCACAGTGTTCAGTGCAACTCCACGTTTAATACAGACTGCGTTTATCATTAGTCTAGAGGGTAGAAGCATAGTTATGTCATTAGCACAGCAATTAACGTGTTATGTGGTAGTCAATAAATGTAATTACTTGTACTTAAACAGAGACATCTAGTTTAGCTTATACAAGAGAAACTAACCCAAGTTAGCAAGTTTTTTTTCCGAAACAATTTTTAAGGGGAACACAAAAGGGAGGAGGTTTTCTCCTCTGGCTTTTCAGAAGAGTTTCTAGACCACTGTGCCTCTAATCAGGATTAGATGATAGCATTTGAAACACAGGCAGCTGGGGCTCTGTTCACCACTCTCCCCGGTTGCAAAGCTGCGTTGCTGAGCTGATAACAGACAAAGATTTAAAAGCCTATCCCAGGCACAAGCTCGTCTCTTTGGGAGCTGTCTTGGTGATATGTGGGTGAACCTCTGCCCAGTACACATGGCCTAATGGTCACAGAGCAGCACACATAAGGAATCCCATTACCTACAAAGGTATTAGGAAAGTGTTCCCAGCTGAAATCCTTTATCCAATTCCAGTTGTTGTTTGAACAACAAAAACATTAAGGGCAGCATTGTTCCATTTGCTACTGTGTAAAACAATGCAATGACTGTTTAGAATCACATTTTTTTTCATGAGTAGCTGAATTTACTGTGGGAGTAGAGAAGCATTTACATCCAGAAAATATGCATTCCTCAAAGCAGATGTTTTTGATTTTAATAACATCAGCCTGTAGAAATGAATATCTGAAATATTCTGATTGCTGTGTGTATGTTGCTGTTTAGGACTAACACTCCGTCGTGGTGGGTTTGTAGAAAGATTCAGGAGCCACCAGGAGAAATAAGCTGCTGCTAACTCAGCTACCAAGAATAATGGTGCATTTTTTTTCTTTGAAAGTCACTTAAAAATGCCCTCCTGTGCAGAAGAATGTCATTTTATGCACTGTAGATATGCTGCATTATAGATCCATAGACCCCTACTTTGAAAATTGCACATGTAAAATTGTTTGCGGTGTGTGCCTTTACTTTTCCACACATGCAGCCCAGATGTGCACATGCACATATCATACGAAATGGGCATGTTCTGTTTTTACAAGTTAGGACATATCTTTAGGAACTGTGCACCAATGGAATTGGGGGAAGCCCTTCATGGGCTCCAGAATATGCAGGGCATAGCCCCTGGCTTCCAGCTAAGTAAAGATGTATGTATATCCAGGGCTCATTTTTCCACTGCTCTGTCTATACTGAAGACTGAAGTCTAGCATAGAGCTCCTTGAAGTGGCTATAAAACAGTGCTTGCTTCAGTGCAGTAGCACAGACCTTAGTCCAGGCTAGCTTCTCAGTGAAAAACTGAGTAAAAATAATCTTTGCGTTCTGCCTTTCTAAGCAAGACTGCTCATTGTATTAGAGCCAGCTCAAGTACATATAAATTATTTCTTTTAACAGTACACACTTGCAAACCTTAATTTCATGTAAATGGGAACCACTTTCCTAAGCAATCCTATTGCCTTAAGCAGGAAGACTTTTGCTGATGACGACTGTGTCTGTCAGTTTTTGTGGTCTTTCTTTTTTCCATGGATATATTTTGTAGGTGTTGTTCATTGCATGGCTAGGATTGGCATATCTGATCTGCAGATCCTTCTACAGCTTTCTTAATAAATAAATAAATAAATAAATAAATAAATAAATAAAAAGGGTTCTGAAATCAACTCTAATCCATTTTTTAAAAATGAAAACAGTAATAAGATTTCCATTTAGCAACATATAAGAACATTTTTAACTTAAATGACTTACTTTTGAAAGAATAAATGCACCCACTACTTCTGCTTTCTGCTTCCATCGCTGCTGGAGTTCCAAGTGACTGATAACTTAGGGAGCCATGCTGCCTGCATGTCTGTGTGCTGAGAATGGGAAAAAGCTGGACTGTGAGATTACACATGAAGTCATTTTACTCAAGTGCTGCACTTCTGAATCACAGAAGCCCAGTAGCAAACCACTGCACCTAGCAGCTATTCCCTGCTCTCTTGGTGCCCTAAAGTAGGATTTGGGTGATCAGAGTTAAGCCAAATTAGGACTTGATAATAAGAAAAAAATAAAACTAGGCACGAAGTTAGCAAAATATTCCTAGCACCTGAGAAGCAGACTTGTTAGCATTGAACGAAACAGTTTTAGGACGTATAAATGCCATTTTACAGTGGAACACGACCCTTAAAAATATATTCTCTGTAAGGCAGATTTTTAGAGGTACTGAGATGCAGAGAGCTGCGTATTTTGGTTTCCAAACATATCTAGGGCTTAAATCATCAAAGGGATTTATATGCTGAACCTGCGCATACTTCAAGGAGCGTTAGACTCCTTGCCACTTTGAAATCCTCCCCCTAAAGTATCTATCTTTATTTTAGCATGCGAATCTCTCTATAAACTTGGCCCTGTGAAACCAAAGCTGTGTTTCAGCTCCACGGGTGGATAAACGATCTCAATCATTAATAGTTTGGGAGGAACTAGAAAAAAAATATATATATATATCAGCCTTACGCGTTCAGATGGATGGTAGAGCATTAATTCTGGCTTCAGGTTTTGCGTATCAGTAAACCATGGGAGGGCACTGCCAGTGGCACCATAAATAACCAGAACATGCCCCTGCAGCGGTCAGACAGGAACTCTTGCGCCAGTGCCGCTCCCGTGCGAGTCCCGGGGAGTTCTGTCTCTGGCCGGGGAGGGAAGGGGGGGGCAGGGGCGGGTGTCCCCGTCTCGGCGGCCGGGGGAGATATGGGGCGTTTTTTTCTCTGCAGGCGTCTTTGGATGTACCTGTAAAACAGCTGAGAGGTAAACCCGTTGAATCCTTGTGTTTTTGCTGCTAGAGAGGATCTATAAAAAGAGATTTATTGTCATATTTCCCTTTTGTGTTGTACCGTTCCTCTCCACCATAAAATATTCTCGTCGGTTTATGGCAAAGCAAATATAGCAGCTTAGTTCGTAAGCGCCCAAGTTTCCCTCTGCTGCACGCCGGGTTTCAGATGTAATTGAATTAACTCCTATTTTTGTTGACACCAGCGAGCGGGCGTCTGCCCCGAGCTTCAGCAGCGAGGCTTAGAGAGCCGGAGTTCGTGCCCAGGGCTTGTAATGCGGGGACCCAAGTGCCCCCGAGTCTATAGGAAACCGTCCAAGCGGTTTTAGCTTTTATTCTTCCTGCAGCAGCTTTAAAGCGGCTTTATACACCAGTCAAACAAGAGCCAGCAGCTGTGGAAAAATCTAACAAATCATAAGGGCGGTTTAACGGGGAGAGGGGGAGCGAATCCCGCAAAGTAGAGGGAGCCGCTCGGGGAGCCGGCTGTGGCGACAGCCTGGCCCCTGCCCCAGGCCGGGGGACACAGGGGTGCGGGGGCACCCCATGCGCTGGGATGCTCAGGGCGCCGCACGAAGCTCGGGCAGCGTTTGAGACTGGCCGGTTCTGCTCTGGGATTTTTAACACACCCGCCCCTAAGCCCCCCTGCCAAGTGTCCGCGGGGCCGCGCGGGGAGCGGGCGAGGGGGGGCGAGGGGAGCTGGCCCCAGCGGGCAGGTAGCTGCAAGCCGGCCCGTAATTACAAAGCAAACAAGGGTGAAATATTGGGTCGGCCTCGCCCGTGACAAGATCTGCGCGTTTTGCCGCCAATTTGTTTGTGGAGCTCTATTTAAAGGCGCTTGATTGAGGAAATGTTGAAAATAGCAGTTAGGGTTTCCCTAATGAGACCTCTAGAGGAAAGCAGTGGCATTCAGGGGGCTCGGGGGGGGGGGGGGGGGACCTTAACCCTTTCAAGCCTGCCCCCAGCCCGGCGGGGCTCCTCCGGCCTCCCCATCGCCCCCTGCCCTCCCTGGGGGAGCCTCCAGGGCTCCCCACCCCCCAAGCCTCCCCTCGGACCCCCTCGGCCTTTCACATCGCGACCCCCGGCGGGCTCTTGGGGGCGGTTTGGGGCAGGGCCGGGGCAGGGCTGAGCATCCCCGGCCCCTGCCGGCGGGGGAGGTCGGGGACCCTCCCCCCCACCCCCCAGGGTGCGCCCCGGCAGGACCGCGCCGTCGGGGCTGTGCCTGACGGCTGCTCTCCGTTTGCTGGGCCGGGTTGTGGAGTGGCTGCGGGCTGGTGCTTCAGGAGAAGCAGGGGCCCTGAGAAAGGCTGAGACGGCTGGGAATGTAGTGAGCAAGTAACGAGATTTGTCACATTAATATATCCCGCGCCGGGGCCTTGTGACACTCTTCTCCATGCATTCATTGCTCCCTTTTCCCTCACCGTGTGAGCCTGCCCCGACACTAATGCCCGCAACCTCCCATACACTTCCATGCTCAATTAGCGCCTGTCTGAATTCCCTACTAAATACAAATGAGATCCTTGGTAAAACGCATGTTGATAATATTTTGAAAGGTGCTAATGCCCGGGAGGGAGCGCGGATTTCAGCCGTCTTTCAGGTTTCTTCTTCGAGTGCTAACACTTGAGCGACACTGAAATCTCCCGGCCGGCTCCCGGTTTTATAAATCAACTCGAGTGCCGAAAAAAAAAAAAAAAAAAAAAAAAAAAAAAAAAAAAAGGATGGCTTCAGAGCTGCCCTGCCTGCAGCCTGCGGGGCCCTCAGATGCTACCCAAGGCACGGCTGCTCCTCCACCTCCCCGGCCACCTCGGCATCACACTGCACTCTCGGCACTTATGTTGAATGTAGAGATACATACCTGGACCAAGATCAAAATGGTCCTTTAAGGACTACCTAATAAAAAAGGGGGTATTGTCTCTTCCTAGAGGGAAGAGAAATGAAAAGCAGAAAAACAACATGTTGACTTTGTAAAATATGTTCTGCGCGGGGACGTAAAATAGTTTTTTGTTGTTGTCGCATTTACACCCAACGTTTTGGTCACGGCTCCGTTTCCCTGCAGGTTTCAGGAGGTAAATGACACTCGGTTCTGTATTTCTCTGCTTCTTCAGCTACTTTCCCAAATAAAAAAAATATATTTTTTTTTTAATTTTTTTTTGGTGTGCGTGTGTGCCGGCGAAGGAGAAGCAAAGAAGCGTTTTGCATATGCACGGCTCAGCTCTATCATCTGCAGGAACGTATTGCACAGGACGGCCTCGCGTTTCCAGTAAAGTCTCCTGCCTTCTATTTATGTTATGCCATTTCTGTTTGTAATTATTTTTATTTTAATTTTATGTCATTTTTAACAGAAGCCAGACCGTTTTTCCCTCCGTGTTTTGTACACAATGCTCTCTTTCTCGATAAGATGTTCTTTCCTATCTTTTCGTTTTTTCTTTTAAAAATGTTTATAGTTCCCCACGAGCAATTCTCCAATATTTCTCTCTTGTATTTTAAGGACTTGTCCCTGTCTTACTTTATTTGTTTGTGTGAAATTTAGTTTGAAAGGAGATCAGAGAGAGCAGGAGGGGTTTGTAATAAGAGAATGACCAAGTGACCTAAAGGCTGATTATATGTCATTAACTGGAGACTCGATGTATCCAAATTACCAAAAAGACCTCACTCAGCCAGATCAATTACACCGAGATACTCGTAGAGGAATTGCGGTTCAGGCAGCTACACAGGCTGATGCCTCCAACAAGTGTGCAGCCGACTCGTGCAGCAGTCGGCTGCTTAGTTTTAAAGCCCAGCCCGGCCGGGCGGGCCGGACAAGGGGTGCTGCAACAGGTACACGGCGCGGGGGCACCGGGAGGACGACATCGACATTTTGGGGCGAAATTGCCCCTAATTGTCCGCGCTCCGGACGGATCTTTTTAAGGCAAGCTAGATTGCCTTTGATCTGTGAAAACCGCTTAAAGCCCAGCCTTGTTAAATGGACTCTTTCCATGAATAACGACAACAGGAGTGTTGAGTTTTGTCAGCCTAAACTCCAAACGATGCCAGCCTAACCTCCAACGTTTCCTCCAAAGCGAGAATTTCAGATGCTGGAGGAAAAATATTCATTAATAAAAGTAATGACACTCGCGAGCTAGTTCACCAGCGCTGAGCTCAAGAGCAACTTCGAGATGCTCTTTCCCAGGAATGCAAAGAGCATGACACGGAAAAAATGTGTGCGTGTCCTCAGATACACGTGTGCGTGGTTATACATGAGTAGATTGAGGAGAAGGTCAACCCACCAAATGGAGATAGTGCGCTTTCACTGCGGGATCTGAGCAAGTCTTTATTGTTCTTCCGAAGAAGAGAGGGTCTCAGGTTGAGTTCGTTGTGTTTTTCTTTTCTTTCTGCGATTCCTTTGCACGGTCGAAATGCAATTCTGGATCCTCGGTCACAAATATAAGCAATCCTCGAATAATTGCTTACACATGCAGGGGTAAAACGCGTACGGTCCCGCGCTTACCGCCAATCACTGCGACTCACAAAATGGTCAGTGTCTTGGATTTTTCTCGTCTCTGCTTTTTTTTTTTTTTTTGTATACACAACGGCTGTGAGATTATCATGCCTGAAATATGTGGGCGTTCATTCCCGATAATAGTAACGTAAACCAGGGTTCCTCCACCTCCAATGGCAGCAATTAATTCGGGCCTGGTGGGCCCAATTCTGCCCTCTGCCCTACACGTTGGAATAAAGGTTGCGTGAGCGTAACTGAGGGTATAAGTAGACCCATTAGGCACAAGTCCTTTTCATTAACCCACGCTGACAGGTTGACCTTCAAATGATATTTCTCCGGTGCCTCTTAAAAAAAAAAAAAAAAAAAAAAAAATCCCCTTTCTAGCGGGTTTGCGCTCTTCTGCGAACTCCTAAGCGGTGATCCGGGGAAAGAAAGTGCCGCATCCTTGGGCCAGGGGGTACCTCGGCTTCCCCAAATTCATCCGAGAAGCATCCCCCTCTCCCGCACATTGGCTCGCAGGTCAATGACATCATGGACTCCATAAATTCAAACGCTATTTCAAGCCCTGCGCCGGGCAGCTGAGCAATGTGGTAGGCAGAAACCCAGGAGGAGGCAGGAGAGCGGGGCTTGGGGGTGCCCTTGGGGTGCCGGGGGGCGGACGCTGCCGGGCTGAAAGGCACCGCCGAAGAGAAGGGAGGAGCCGGGCGCTGCCGCTCGGAGCGGGGACAAGCGGGGAAGGGCGTCGGGAGCTCCCCGGGCGGCCTTGCCCCGGCCAGCATCATGCCCCCCAAATCGCCCCGTCGGTGTCGGGCACCCCTGGGGAAAAAGGGGCAGAAGGGGAGCGAGCCAAAGTGCTCGCCACCCCCGCCAGGCGCTTTTACGCCCCTGGGCTGTTGATGAAAGCGCCCGGCCCGGCGTGCCTGCGACTCTCCCGCCCGAAAGCCCCGAGCAGATGTGCGCTTCCGACCACCCAGCTCCGGCACCTCTTCCCCGTTTCCATAAGGTTTCGTCCGACTGTGAGAAATTAGCTTAATTCGCAATTTAGCTTAATTCACGCAAGAGCGGGCTGGGACTGTCTGAGGGTGGGAGCAGGACTCTGTTGTTTTCTTATCCCCAAATTTCTCCCTACGTACGCTTGGCCGGGAGGAGCGAAGCGACCTGGCGATAAGTGGCCCCGACTCCCTCCCCATTTCGGCCCCGCTCTCCTCGGCCCACGGGTCCTCCCCGTTGATGGGACCGCAGCGACCGGGGGCAGCTCCGGCTCCGCGCTGCCGCGGCTGCCGGGCTGGGGAGGCGACAGCCGCGAGGCAGCAGCGTTAGGCAGAGGCACCCCCCTGGAAAAATTAAATAAATAAATAAATAAATAAATAAATAAATAAATAAATAAATAAATAAATAGCCGGGGGAGGTATGGGGGAGGAAGGGAAGGGGGTGGGGGGGACACCAGCCTCGGCACAGTCGCCACCAAAATTTCTTAATTACGGCGGGCTAGGAGAGTCCTGTCTGGCAGCAGAGCCCAGATAAATCCCCGCCTAACGTGCAACCATTTTGGCAGGGAAATAAGTGACATAAGGCGAGAGCTTCTTTTTTTTTTTTTTTTTTCCTTTTTTTTTTTCTTCCCTTTTCTAAGCGAATGATTTGTGAGAGAAAAAAAAAAAAAATCAAATCAATAAATGGAAGATGGGCAAAACGCTCGGGCTTTTTAGCGGACTCTTCTAAATCTCGTATTGGGAAAGTCACTTTGGGCTGCAGCGGTTTGAAACGCGTTGATCAAACAGAAAAGGCTATTATCCCTGATCGGGCAACCTGGGTAGTTAAAAGCTGAGGTAGTACACAAGAACTGCATTTGCTCTAAAAGTCACTTTATAAAATGCATAAACAACCGCTGGGGGATAGGAGGGAAAATTATATGTAAGATCCTGCTGGGTGCTTTATCTAGAGACCCTCTTTCTCCAAAGCCAATTAAGCAATAATGATGCTAGCTTTGGAGACTGGTGTTCCGATCAATATCTCCTGTATCTTTTATTACTTTTTCTCTGCGTCATGTTTTCCGTTTCCTTCATCACAGGAGATGTTATCGGAGTCACCGTAGTGGCTTGCCACGGAGACTGTCACAGTTACAATCCAGCCCGCAGTATTTTGGAAAGCTCCTACACAAATAAGGAGAGTGCAAAGAAACACGACCCTATTTGCAAGCCAATATACCTTTCCGGCCTTGACAATGTCCGCTTCTTCTCCGCATGAGGGAAAACACCGCAGCAAAACAAAGCCAGAGAACCGCTGCAGAAGCTCGGTGGGTTTCCAGCCTGCTCACTGCAGAGCTGGTACCCCGAGAGGCTGGGACACAGTGTGCCCGCGGCCTCTCTGCATTTTCAAAATCTGCGCCGGTGATGCGTTATTTCCTCGGGGTGATACAACATGTGTGCACGCAGATCGACACAGAGATATTTATCGGTCGTTTTAAGTGCCGGCATGTGTGCGTACATACGGATGTCCGCGTATTTACATACGTCCTACATCTGGACTAGCTTTTCACTTTCATCCTCCGTTTACACCCGGCCGCACACGGACACGGGCGCAGGTTTAGACGCCCGTATGCCTAAGCTCCTGTCCCCTGGGCACGTCCCGGGGCCGGCCCCAGCCCCGCTCTCCCCTCGAGCTTCGCCCAGGGGGTTCCCGCAGCGCCGCAGCCCCGCGCAAAGCACCGAGGCCGATCCTCCTCCGCCGGCCTCGGCCGCGGAGCCCGCGGCCTCCCCGCCGCTCCTTCTCCCCCGGAGAGCCCCCAGCCACCCTGAGAGCCCTCGGACCCCCCCGGCCGAGGGCGGCAGCCCTTCCCCGGGCCCTCGGGGGCAGCCCGTGTGCTTGCCGCCGGCGTGGAGCTGCTGCCCCCCGAGTAGCGTTTTGGCCGTCCTTTCCCCCGGGGCCCCCCCAGAGGCGTCCCCGCAGCCCGTGCGATGGATGCGGAGAGCGCACGGAGCTCCTGCGAGAGCGGGGCTTGCGGTTCCCGCTGCCTCCTTTGCAGCCTGCTCCATCTCTATCTTTCTCTTTCTTTAATTTATGACCTCTCAGCTCCTGTTGACACAGTTTTCCACACTGCCTATATTGTAGGATCGCATTGTAATATACGCCGAATCAGCTCAGCCGTCAGCCAGCACACGGAAGGGTGGGTATTTGATATTTCACAGCTATTTAGGAACGCTCGGCTCCATCTGAGGATGACAGCAATTCGCCTCGCCTCCAAGTTATCCGTGAATTACAGCTCGATATCTGTTTTCCTTTCGTAACGTCTTGGAGATTAGCAAAGCGAAACACCTAAAGAGCCACGGCTGCTCTCCTCCTGGCCCGCCTGTTAACCCGACGTTTAACTGTTCCCTTTCGATAGCTAAATCTGCTTTCCACAGATGCTGGTCTTTTTTTATTGCAGAAGCAGGAGCGCAGAGAAATTTTTATATATTTGTTAGTAAAAGCTAGAAAATAAGCTCTGAACATGCTGTAAAAAATATTCGGTTACTTACCAATCAGCCTAGTTAAACAAGCATGAAACTGATTTCAGGAGCATAACTGAACCGGGTGAACACTGGTCGAGGTGCGTGCCCGCAGCCGGCAAGCTGGAAGAGAATCGTTTAGAGTCGGTTTTATTGCTATTATCTCAAAGCAATTCTTTCTGGAAGAAAACACCGTCCCTGGCCAAACCCCGAGCCCTCTGCTCGGTCGGAGCGCCAGCAGCCGCGGAGCCGGAGCCAGTCCTCGCTAACGCGAAAGGCAAGCCCGGTGACAACGCAGAGCAACTTCATCTCCCTCCTCTCGGAACCTCGTTACTAGTGATCTCTTTGTGTGTATTAACCGGCAATAAAAATATAAGCCCGAGTGTTGCTGGGGCATGCCTAGCACAACCGGGCAATCGATAAAGTGCCCTCTGAAGAGGTTTTTATGTGTTGCTCTACCGGACCGGCACAAAGCGCTTTGTAAAAGCAACGACGGAGCTTACCAAGCTCTCACACAGATTTTTGCCAAGAAAAATCCTCGCATCCATACTGTACCTGGGTTGAGATTATCCGATATTTAAGTTTTAATGAGTTTGTTGCTTTTTTTTTTATATATAACGAAGATTTTACAGTAAGGCATCTGCTAAACACTTGCATTAACCTCTGCCTCCATGATAATTTTTCCCCCCTTGTTTTAATTACATTATGGATGCGGAGGGGCAGCCAATCCTAAAAGAGGAGCTCGGCAATTAGCAGAGTGAACATCAAAAAGTTTTATTGCGGAGGGCCGCGGGCCCCGCCCCAGCCGCCAGCCATTGGCGGCCGCCGCCTCTGACGACATATATTAACCCGAGCGGCCCTAAACATGTAGCTGTACATGGAGATCGGGCCGGGGAGCCCTGCCAGTGCCCCGCGCCGCGCCGAGCCCCGCCGCCCGCCCGCTTTCGCCTCCGCGCCCGGCCGAGCGCCGCGGATGCCCCGGAGGAGCGGGGGGCGCTGAGCCCCGCGGCGCGGCACGCAGGGATGCTCGCTCACTCCCGGCACTGACGGCCCCCACTGCCGCGCAGGGCAGCGGGGAGCGCCCTGCCCGCCCTGCCCTGCCCGCCCCGAGCCCGGGGGCGCATGGAGGGGGGCCGCGTGTAAGTACCACCCGGCCGGGCCGCCGCGGACTTGGCGAGAGCGGAGGGAAGCAAGAGGCGAGGAAGATATCCCGGGCTGGGAAGCCAAAGCCGTTTTGTTTGGTCGACTTCTCTCCATAGCCTTTTTTTTTTTTTTTTTTTTTTTTTGGTGGTGTGTGTGTGCGCGCTTCCTCGAAGACCCAGCCCCGGGCGAGGAGGAGGAGGAGGTGGAGGCACAACGCATGAGCGGCGGCGGCGGCGCCTGGGGAGGGGGGATCGCTCGGGCACCCGCGGGGACTCTGCAGCAGCGCCCTATGGAGAGGCGGCGGGCAGCGGGGCTGTGCTGAGGGGTGAGCGGCGGGCAGCATCTCCCGCCGGAGCGGCGGGGGGTGGGGGCGGGCGGGGAGGGGAAAGCTTTGTTTTGGGGCCCCGGGGGGCGGGGTGGGGCGCGCTAGGGAGCGGGGATGAGTCTAGTGGGCGGCTTCCCCCACCACCCGGTGGTGCACCATGAGGGCTACCCCTTCGCCGCCGCCGCTGCCGCCGCCGCCGCCGCCGCCACCCGCTGCGGCCACGAGGAGAACCCCTACTTCCACGGCTGGCTCATCAGCAGCCACCCGGAGATGTCCCCCCCCGACTACAGCATGGCTCTGTCCTACAGCCCCGAGTACGCCAACGGGGCGCCGGGCATGGACCACTCCCATTACGGGGGGGTGCCGCCCGGGAGCGGCCCGCCCGGGCTCGGGGGGCCCCGGCCGGTGAAGCGCAGGGGCACGGCGAACCGCAAGGAGCGGCGCAGGACTCAGAGCATCAACAGCGCCTTCGCGGAGCTGCGGGAGTGCATCCCCAACGTGCCCGCTGACACCAAGCTCTCCAAGATCAAAACCCTCCGCCTGGCCACCAGCTACATCGCCTACCTCATGGACCTGCTCGCGAAGGACGACCAGAACGGGGAGGCGGAGGCCTTCAAGGCAGAGATCAAGAAGACAGACGTGAAGGAGGAGAAGAGGAAGAAAGAGCTGGTCAGTGCTCCGCCACGGGCCGCGACGGGGCGGGGGGGCGAGTCGGCTCGGCGCCGGCCGCGGGGGGGTCCCAGCTGCGGGGCGGCGGGGTGGGGGTCCCGTCCCATCCCGTCTCGGGCCGGGCCGGGCCCCGACGGCTCAGCCGGGCTCTGCGCATCGGGGGTGGCCCCGCGGCCCCAAACGCGCGGCCGGGAGGCGCGGGGCTCGGCGGCTTGAGCGCTCTGCTGCGGGGCGAGAGGCGGTGAGAGGCGGCGGGGAGCGGCGGCCCGCTTCCAGCCCGGCCCGGCGGCACCCTGGGGCCGCCCTCCCTCGGCTTTCGGCGGCGGCTCTGCCGCCGCGGGGCCGCGTTTTGTCCGGCGTGCCGGTGCCCGCCTCCCCGCGGGCCCGCAGAGGGAGGCTCGGCGCGGCCTCGCCGCGATTCGGCGAGCCCCGAGGTCCCCGCTGCGGGCCCGCACGGGGCGACGGAGCGGGGCGAGAGACCGCGGCGAAGCCCCGCGGAGGCCGTCCCGAAAATGCTCCGCAGGCCTCCGCCGGAGCCCGCGGCTCCTCGCAGCTCTCCCGCTCGGTCGCAGTAGGAAGCGGAGGAAGCTCTCTAATCTTTTTTTTCTCTCCTCTCCCTGCTTTGTTTCTCTCCCTCCCTCCCTCTCTCTCTGCCCTCTCTATTCCTTCGCATCCTGTCTCCCCAGAACGAAATCTTGAAAAGCACAGTTAGCAGCAACGATAAGAAAACCAAAGGGAGGACTGGCTGGCCGCAGCATGTCTGGGCTTTGGAGCTCAAGCAGTGAGCACGACAGGACTGGAGGAGCCGTCCTCTCAGTCTCGGTAGCGAGCTCTCCTCTGAGGACTCTTTGTATTTGGAATCATCCAGTTTATTTATGTGCAATTTCTCCCCCCACCCCCCCAAAATGTGGATATTTGAAGGAGAGGGAAAAAGCATTCCATATATGAATATGAAGAGGAAACTCCAGCTTGGTAAGGGGTAACGTCTCTAATAGTTCGTGAATGTTATTTGCTCTGTATAAAACACACGGGGAAAACAGAACCGTAGAAAAGAAAAGAAAAAAAAAATCCCTCCCTGGCATTAGTGTGTATGTGAAGTGTATCTTTAATACTTGGCCTTTTGGATATAAATATTCATGGGATTATAAAGTTATATTTCAACAGAAGCAGTTGCACCAATGTTTCGGTTGACTCGGTATTTAGTGTTGTAATTTTGTTGTGGTCGTTCAGTATTTGAAGATGTTTTCAGCAGTTATTGGTTATGTGCACTTCCGTCCGTAAGGGAAAAAGTGGAATCTAATTAATATTGAAGGTGTAAACGTTGTAAGTACTCAATAAACCACTGTGTGTGTTTTTTACAAAAAAAAAAAAAAAAAAAAAAAAAAGGAAAAAAAGGAAAAAAAAGAAAACCCAAATCTTTTTATGTTTTATACCTCAAAATGTTTTGAATAACAGCGTTGTTTATGGCTTTTTTTCATAATATTTAAAATATTCGGAAGTAAACTAAATTATAAAGATGGCTCCGAAGTTTATTTTTAAACAAGTGACTGAGGGAAAGGAGGGGTAGAGGGAGGGATCTCGCCAGCCCTGTGAGTGTCGAACATGCAAACGGCAGTTCGGCAGAGGAGAAATGCCTTGCGGTGGTGTTCTCCAGGCAGGAGACCTACTGCTAACGGGAAGCGGACAAGGCTGCAAACGGGCCCGGGAGCACCAGCCGCGCCCGTGCGGGCTGCTCCCGGCGGCGGTGCCAGGCGGAGGCTGCGGCGGAGGCTGAGGTTGAGGCTGAGGCTCCGGGGGCAGGCGCGGGAGGCTTTTAGGGCTTTGCTCGGAGCGATTATGTAACAGGTAATTCTACGTCAAGCACGAAAGAGCGAACAAGGCGAGGGATTTGCGCGGGGGTGGGGGGAGGACGGAAGATTTACAATGAGCGACGGTGAACTTAATATTAACTTTGTGGTTCCCAAAACTCTCCTGGGTTGCATGTTTCCAGTCTGCAACAGCGAGCTGTTTTTTTTTTTTTAAAAAAAAAAACTTTTTTTTTCTTTTTACCTTTTTCTGGTTGCAAACTGCCGCAAGCCGTGCTGCGGCTCTGCTCTGCGTTCATCTATCTGCTTCCCCAGTGTGACTGCTCCTCCCCTATGTTTGTGTAGCTACCTGTCTGCAGGCTCCTTTGCAAGGCTCCTGGTGCTAGGCCACTGGGTTTTTTGCTCCCTGGCGTCGGGACGAGCTGCAGCGGTCCACCTGGACGCTCGGTGCTGGGAATCGCCTGGCTTCCCTCCGTGTGGTAGGCAGGCAAGACAGAAAGTTAAACTTTTTGCGAAATAATCTTGTTCTAGGTACGCTTGGTCAATTCCCGGTTAGACGCGAGGTTTTTGCACTTTTCTCATAATAGAATTCGGGTTCTTGTTTCTGCGCCGTTGAAACCCTTGTTTAACTCAGCTCAACCTAAACCCAGCTGGCTCTCTCCCCAGGTCCAGGGGCTGCCTACCTGCCTGCCTTCCCCTGCCGCCGCGCCTAAGGAAGTGGCTCCCGACGCGACCCGACAATAAGCGTAGGTAGATGTGCAATTGCCCATAAAAAGATAAGGGAGTCCCCGCGCCGCTTCGCCGCCCCCACTGACAATGGGAAGGTTGCGGGGTTACAACAACCAGACAAAAGTGATGTGCCCTCTCTGCCGGCGGGTCAGGCAGCCCGGCTCTGCGCTCCGCCGTGGGTCTGTGTTTACCGACACTTGCCTTTGTTTATAACACTCGCAAAGAAGAATCTCCCCTTGTTTGCTTTTCCTTGCCTGTTAGTTGCCCAGCTGATAAACCAGAGGACCTCGCAGCCCCCCGCTCCACCTCCGCCAAAATCTCTTTTTTGCACGCAAACGGCGGGGGAGGATGGCTCCAGGGGGGCGAGGGCTGTAGGGCGGCAGGGCCAGCCTAGCCTTCCCCTGCCCCAGCAGCCGAGCTGCTGCTCCCCGGGCCTTGGGGGGCACGGGGAAGCCGCCCACCCTCTGCGCCCCCCGGGCTGCACGGCCGGGCGTGGGGTGTGGAGGCGGCGGCCGCGCCGCTGAGGGAACTCACCGTCGTCCCGCGGGGCTTTCCGATCAGTACCTCTCCCCTTTTCTCCCCTGAATTTCTCAGGGATATCACCACCACCACCACCACCCACCACCCCCCCCGGACCCACTCAGAAGGATTTCTTTTAATTGCTCGGTAATGAGGATGTTGCCATTTTCTCAGGAGCAGTCATTCCCGGAGCTAAATCACAAGAGCCCTAGACAGGCCGGAGCCGACAAAAATGTAGGTTTTGACGTTAAAAGCTAAATGGGGAAGCAGGGCGGTAGAAGGTAAATTGATGGTAGACGGGGATGTCAGTGCCCTGGCCCCAGCTCCCGGCGAGCGGAGCCGGGGGCTGATAAGAGCAGAGCGCTGCGCCCGCAGCCAGCCAGCACCCTGCGACCGGGGCTCCGGGGGGGGAGCTTTTTTCGGAGGTGACAAGCACGTAGTAGTCCATGGGACCGGGAAGCGGCGGTTTGTCCCCTCCGCAGAGTTTCCCTGCGCTGTGCGGGTGGGTAGCGATGAGAGGGAGGCACAGGGGGTCGGTACGCTGCAGCCGGGTGGCTCCAGCCGTGTCCCTGCAGGCGCGCGGCCCATGCGTACTCGCCGCTTCTTTTCATTGCTGGGGGAGCCTCTGCTGCGCCTCCAGAGAAAATAACTTTTTTTTTTTTTTCATTTGAAAAGAAACAGCAGCACAACACCCCCGGCTGGCGTGCCGCCTGCCCTGCCCTCCCAGGAGGCCTCCTCTCCTCTCCCCGGGCCCGAAACACAGGCGGGGGTCGGCACCCACGGGAGACAGCGGGGGCACCCACCCCTCGGGGGCACGGCTCGGCACGGCCCGGCTCTGGTTTAGGCGGAAAACAGCGCGGTTTTGGCTGCTCAGCTTGCCCTCTGCACCATGGGGCGAGCAGGGCACCCCTGCAGCTCCATAACGGATTTCTTAATGTTATTTTATTTTGTTGGTTTATTTATTTATTTATTCGCCCGTTCGTTCCCGGGAGCGCCAAGAGCTGATGGCAATAATTAGCGCTGATTTGCAGTCGTTGTCAAAGCGGGGCAACGGGGCCTTTCTGGGCCAGCCGCAGACACCCCTGGAACAAGCGCTGAGACATCCGCGGGCAACTGTAAGGACATAAACACGGCCGGGGGATGCCATTGAGACAACGTGATCTTGAAAGGTGGGCGGGGAGGAGGGGGGGAAGACGGTTAGTAATAAAACCTCTGAGCAAAATATCCTCCTCCTGCGCTAGGAAACCTAACCTTAATCCTCCTTTTTCACACGTACTCGCCCAGCGGCTCGCAAAAGGCACCCAGAAGAAAGCTCCAAGTAGCAGTGGGAAGGAAACGCGTCCCGCGCTTCTGCAGAAATAATCCCCTCTGCTGTAACGAGGGGCTTATCAATGCTTTATATATATATATATATATATTAATTCGGAGCCTTTTGTTTTATTATTATTTTGCGGGCCGTGAAATATGGGCCTTCGCAAACGAACGCTAATCTTTTCTACTTCTAATTGGCCAATTACTGTTCAGCTGTTTCAGCTCGTCCCGCACAATGGAGATTAAAGCCGAGTTGTTATCTGAATTATACATTCACATAAATTCTAGCGAACCCGGCCGATTCGCGGGGCCAGCGCCTCTCTGGGAATCCCTGTGGCCCTCTCTCCCCCTTCCACGCCAGCGTGGTGTGTGTCTCCCTCTTCCCCAGCTCCCCCCACCCCCATTTTCCTCTCGAAATGTCGCTGCTTTGATGATCCGATTGTAGAGCATTGATTACAAATTTATTCTCAGACACTATATAAGTCTTTATATCTGCTATTAGGGACATCTGGGAGTGATTAGAGCCCTCCCTCCCCCGGCTCTGCTCCCTCTATCTCGCAGCGAGGAGCTATAGACATGTTGACGTCAGATCAGACGGCTAGGAGCCATCCTGCTCTCGACTTGGGTGTAATCACGGCAGCGCTTTCCAAGCTCCAGCCCGGCCGCGGCCGCCAGCTGGAATGCGGGTGCAGCGGGACGGCGCTCGCCGGGGCTCCGTGGCGAAGCCGGATCTTCAGCCCCCGGAGGCTCCGGCGCTTCTGGAGTCCGACGCCGGGACCGCTCGGGCGGTGGGTTGAAAAGAAGAAGCTGTGCTTCCCGCAGGGGTGCTCGCCCTGCTCCTTCCCGGCCGGCGCTGCCTTTATCTTCCATTTCTCCCGGCGTGCTCACCCGGAGCGCTGCCTTCCAAACCAAACAGCAGGCCAAGCAGATCTCCACCTTGTGTCTTGGCAAGGAGAAATGAGCGAAGCAAAGTACAGCGCATACGTGCGGGCACCGCGGGCTGCCTTCCCCGCACCCCCACAGCCTGCTATCCGAAGCGGCGGTCGGGTTTCCAGTGAGCTGGAGGCCGCCCTAAATACGGAGCACTCCCGAGGCGAACGGGCGTGCTGCCGACGGGGAGATGGATTTGCACCTGCTATTAAGTCCTAATGCTAATTGAGAGCTGGGACTGCCTCAATGTCGCGCCGAACACCTCGCAGGGACCCGAGATCGTCTTTGTCAGAGTCGGTTTTACAAAGTCTTTATTGTTTTGTATTTTTCTCTCCCCCCTCCTCCCTCCAAGGAGATAAAAATAATAAGTCGATAAATACAACTTGAGCCTCCGCCGCCTGCTCGCAAAGTCTTGGACGGCCGACACTTGTCCAGCTGTACGTTGCACTCGGTGCTGCTACCAGGAAGGGGGGGGCGGAGGGGTGGGGATGAGAAAGCAGTTGATCTCGTCTCCAGAGAAAAGAGATAATGTTAGATTATTTGTCTGAAGGATTAAGTTCTCCGGGTAAAACACGCTTGCCAGGAGTAAAAAGCCCTGTGTAACCCTAAAGAAAAAAAAATGTGTAAAAAGTGTTTCCATTTCTTTGTTCCAGAAAAATAAAATGAAATGAAATAAAATCGTATAAAATAAACCCCCTAAGATACCGCAACGCTCCGCTGTGTCTATGTGTAATCTCGAAAGGAAAAGGAACATTTCCTTCCTAAACCAGTGCAAACAGTGCGCTGTGCTCTCGGCTTCGCACCGCATCCCCCAGCCCCAGGGCTGCTGCAGGGGTGGGGGAAAAGCGAAGAAAACTGGCAAGTGAAAGGAAAGAACAAAACAACCCCACGGACACGAACCCGAAGGGAAAACTCCCAATGAATCCCATCGCAGAGCTTAGGGGTCGCTGCCCTGCACGGCTGGAGGGAGTTGTTGCCCCGGCCGGGGGCTGTAGGGCTGGGGCTGCCCGCAGCAGAGGGCAGGGAGCGGGAGGGGGGAGCGGATCCTGCCGGCCGGGGAAGGCGGCGGGGAGCGGGCTGGTTTCGGGGTTGTGTCCTGGGACAGGCAGGAGCAGGGTTTGGGGAGCAGCGGTGATGTTCCGGAGGCACAATGGGGATCGGTGTGTCCGCCTCCGGGAGCCTTCTATCTGCTAAGCGTGAATGCTGTTCGAGGGAGAAAGAAGCCCCTGTGTTGCTCAACGTTTTCGGGAGAAAAAAATGTGAAATTATATTTTAATGTAGAGCAGTAGAGTCGTTTTCCCGGCCACGTCTATTGAACAAACATGTGGGGATAATAGAGAGGACGATTCTCCTATAGGGGTCTCTATTTGCATGCCATATGTGGCTATAGGCTAAAACAGCTGCGCATAATGAATTTTTAAAAAGCTAAATGCGTATGCAGACCCATGGAACTTTTCTAAAACCGGCCTGAAAGACAATGAAATCTTCTGCCAGAAAATACAGGAGGCGGAAGAGATTAAAACTAATAATAATAATATGAGCCCCACCCCCCCCCCCTCCAGCCCAGCCCAAGCCTCAAGACTTTGCTAGGAGCCCTGCCCGGAGGAAGACCCCAGCAGCCGGGCGGGAGGTCCGGCAGGGCTGTGGGGCCGTGCCGTGCCGTGCTGGGTCGGGCCAGGGTGCGCGCCCGTGGGGCCGCGCAGGGCGAGCCGAGGCTCACGGCCCGGCCTTGACTGCCTCTCTGCCCAATCTGGTTTTCATAGAGCCGCGCAGTAATTACCTAAAGCCATAACTGTCTCCGAAATTATTCATTAAAGTCATTCCCAAGAATCTCGCGGCGCTGGCGCTTACATTTACGGCCTTTGCACCATCAGAGTATGACACTGCCTTTTCGCCCCGTTTCCTCGGCGGCGGCGTGTTTAAAACCGAGGAGGAGAAGGGGGGTACTGCTCCCTCTCCCTCGGTGAGTTTATTTGCTCGGGATTCAGGTTGCTTTCCACCTTTTGGCGAAGGAGCGCGATGCAACCCGGCAGACACCCTGGGAGCAAGGAGGGTATTTTGGGGAGTTGCAGTGTTGTGCGGAAGATCATGTCTGTGCCCTGTGGTGCTGTCAGCAGTGACAGATCCCAGATGCAGCCGCTACTGTATGGCAGATTGAGTTTCTCAGCAGAAAACTCTCTCCCTCCCTCCCAAACGTCTTCAAAAACCTTCTCCAGATACTGCGGGTCACTTCGGCTCAAACGGGGAGAGAAAGGGGGAAAAAAGGCTTTCCCTCTCCCCCACCCTTTCTCTTCCCCGGGCCAGATCTCTCCGGGGTGCGGGGGAGGCATGTCTGCTCCCCTCCCCGCCCGAGGTGCCCCCTGCCCCCCTCGTCGCCCCCAGCTCGCTGCGAGCCCGCCGCCGACCATGGGAAGCCTCGTACAGGTAAGCGGGGGGCGGCGGGGACGGGGACGGGGCAGGAGCCTGCGGCCGGGGGGAGCCCAAGTCCGCCCCCCTCCCTCGGACGGGTCTCGCTGCCTGGACGGGGCGAGCCAGGGGAGCCGGGCAGCGAGGGGATCCCGCTCCCTCAGGCAGTGCCCGGGGCGGGGGGGCTTGGGGACGAAGCGGGACCCCCCTGGCCCGGATCGGCTCGGTTCTGCCGAAAGCGGCAGCGAAAGCACAGCGCTGGGTCGAAGCGTGCTGGGGGATCTTCGCCTGCCCTCCGGGAGGGACCCCCCGAGCTTGGGCTCCCGGGGGGGGCTGTAAGCACGGAAAACGGACGGGGGGGCGCGGCTGGAGGACGCAGGCGGGACGGGACGGGACGGGCTGGCGGGGGGGCACCGCTCCTGGCACCGGCACCGGGAACAGTCGGAGGCTTGGACCCCCCCGCGGCCCCCCAACCTCGTCCCCCTCCGCTTTTCCTCACCACTGCGAAGAAGCGGCTGCGGCTCCCGGGAACCTCCACCCGCTCTTCCACGCGTGCCCCGGGCCTCCTGCCCCTCCTGCCCTTACCCCTGGCAAGTATTTACCGGCCCCCCCAACCCCCCCGCTCCCCCTCCGAGTGCCGAAATCGGAGGCCGAGGCTGGGCTGTTTCCTCCTGCACCCTTTTTCCCCCCCCTCCAGCAAGTATTTGGTGCTTAAGGGCTCTAATCTGTCTGGCACCGGGCGGGTCTCACGTCCGCGGATCAGCCCCGAAAGCCTCCGCACCGGGCGGGCAGAGGCCGGCGGGGGCCTCCGCTAGCGCAGCCTCGGGCCTCGGCCTCCGCTGCAGACCTCCGAGCAGCGCCGGGATGGAGACGACCTGGTTTCATGCACGCACATGCCTCCCGTAAACGATTCCTGCCACCCTCGTTCTCGGTCCTTCCTTTCCCAGCTGAAGTGAAAGGCTTTAATTCAGCCGCTCGCCCAGCCCCCTCCCCTCTCTCTCTTTCTCTCTCTTTTTTTTTTTTTTTTTTTTTTTAAAGCTCTTGCCTTTAGCAGAAGTATAATTGTGACCCTGCCTGATCCACAGAGCCTCCTGTTGGGAGCAGTTAGCTGTGGTTGCATTAGGCCAAAGGACCTCCCAAGTGGCGGTGGCCTGGGTGTCATAGGAAGGGACTCTGCACATTGTCCATTCTTTCTCATCAAAGTCCCAGGCACCGTGGAGCCAACAGTTTGGTGGAGCAGGAAAATAGTAAACAAGCCTCCCCCCTCCCTTCCCAAGCCAGCAGCACCGTGATCTTCCTAAGAGGCAAGAAACTGTAACAAACTTTTTCATAACTTCAGCTCTACGGTGTGATTTACATTTCCGGCTCCCCTGTCGGAGTGGCAGTAATTTACAGCGTGATAAAAACACTTTTACAACGCCAGAACATGTTCGAGTAGTGTCTCAGTGTGCAGAAAGGTTTTAAAAGACGACACACATCAGAAAAAGTTATTTTCTCTGCTTTTTTTTTTTTTTTTTTTTCCACCGTGGCTTTCTGAAGAGACAAATGGGTTGAAATTGCAACGTAGGCAAAAAAAAAAAAAGTGAAAAGTAGACGCGGGCTGAAGCAAGCGTGGATGAAATCAATCCTGGGCTTTTGTTTATATGGTGTATATTATATGACCACATTTCTCCTATTTCTGCAAGGCTTTCGCTTAATGCATGCTTCTATTTTCGTGCTTTCGGGCCAAATCCTGCTTGTCTTGCCCCAGGGGATGCTTTCATTTGGTCATGGATCTATTGTGTTTAAACAATTTCTTTTATTCAATAACTCATTTCTTCTCCGGAGTCTTAAACCGAGTAGGTCTGTTAGCGTTTATGAAAGGGAAGCATCTTTTATTCAGTTCTAATTTCCCTAATCTGATATAGGCAGCTTTTCCAAATACCGGGGTAATAGGGTTACCCCTTCTCCAGGAGCATCCAGTTTGTTCCAGCCACGTTCCTCCGCCAGGGAGGACTCCTGCGGCGGGGCAGGACGGGTCTGGAAACTAATGGACACCATCCCTGTCCTGGGAGAGACGATAAAGTTTAGTAAATTACAAATATGCGAATTTGGCAAACAGTTAAGGATTAAAATGATCAAACGATTAAAAAAAAAAAAAAAAAAAAAAAAAAAGGCAATGAATAAACCACATGTAGCAGTTGCCGCTTTCATGACTTTGGTAATTATTTACACCTGAATTGTAGTTTACTCCAGCCACGGTTTCAAAAGTAAACCTTTAAAGAATTTAATTATTTCCAGTTTTCGGCCACAGAGATAAAAACAAAAATCAAAATAAGAAGTGTGGGTTAGCGAGCAAATGCTGTCTCCCGGCTCTCCTAAAAGTCTTTCCGTGCTTTTCCATCTCGAAGACCAACGCGGCCCCTCCGCGCCTTCCTGCCCGCGCACGGGGGCGAGCCCCGCCGCCCGTGCGCGCCCCCGCGGCCTGAAGCAGGGGCACGGGGACGAGCCGGGTGCCCGCACGGGTCTGGGCGCTTGGGGTGCGTGCGGGCCAGGCACGCTATTGAAGCGTGTGCGGGGGAACTGGCCGGCTCCTTCCCTGCGCTCTATAATAGCTCTGTTATTCTTGCTAAACGAGCAGGATGGCTCTGCGTGACCCCTCGGCATTTAAAACCGTTTTCTAT